>NC_134456.1:60793028-61099028 GCF_047948215.1 Lycorma delicatula
AGAAGAGACAGACTTATAGGCCACATACTAAGGCATCCTGGAATAGTCGCTTTAATTTTGGAAGGACAGGTAGAAGGGAAAAATTGTGTAGGCAGGCCACGTTTGGAATATGTAAAACAAATTGTTAGGGATGTAGAGGGTATACTGAAATGAAACGACTAGCACTAGATAGGGAATCTTGGAGAGCTGCATCAAACCAGTCAAATGACTGAAGACAAAAAAAAAAAAAAAAAAAAAACAGATAATATGTTTATGAGCCCCTCTACCACATCTATCTGGCAAAGCAGTTAAGTCAACCTAATATCACGATCTGCAAAGCTCTAAAAAAGTAATTTTAAATTTAATACGCATTAAAAGTTATCTAAAAACTATCATGCTTAAAAACTATAGTTTTTAATAAACGAATTTAATAAAATAATGAAAAATAAACTTTTTTAGAAAAAAATAATTACTAAACTATAGTTCAAGTTGTGCAACCGGCTAATACTGTATAATTTTGTAAGAAAAAATATACAAAACAATTTCAAAATATTACAAACAGAACAGAATAATCGAACCGTTGTTTACATAAAAAAATGAACGACCACATATTTATGTATTCGTTGGCAACGCATATGTTATTTATAACACACATAATGCATTAGTTTCAACCAATTAAATTTGATTTTAGACTACGGGGCATAATGTAAATGAAATAAAATCAATGAATGAATGCACAGCACCCGTTTCAGTGAGAGAGCACTTCGCTAGATAGGTTGAAATTGTTTAAAAGGGAGATATTAGGGATCACTACCGACCCCAGAGGTATTTAATAATCATCTACCGACTCCAGAGGTATTTCATCTCAATTTTTAAATTACCTATAAACTATTTCATTCAAATAAAAATACAAGAGAGAGAATTGGTTTTACGTACTTTATGATTTTCTCTATTTCAATTATTAAAATAACAATGTAAACAGAGATTTAATACAACGTTTGTTTTTGAAATTGTAAAAGACTCATTTATAGAGATAACTAGTTTTCATTAAAAAACTACTTTATCATTATTTTGTGTTAATATATTTCAAACAGTGTTATATTAATCTTCTTTTTTTTATTTATTTATTTACGTACAAATTTCTAAAAGTGTACACGAAATTCAACATTCATTTCGATATGAAAAATTGTGGATTACATTTGTATCAAAAGAAATAATAGTACAAAAGATAATAAAAATATATATATATATATATATATATATATATATATATATATATATATATCATTACATTCGTGTACCGCAGCACAATAATCGCCTTATTACTAAGAAATGAGGTCTGAAGTCGAATTATAATCAGTAACCTGCCTCAAAAATAACTGTAAAGAGAAACGTTAATGGGTTTATTTTAATTCTTAATCACATTTCTGTTGAATTTGTACAATTTTATTTCGTTACTGAAAATGTGCTTCAAAAACTGAACAAAAATTAAGAATGTACCCTTTTAACTGCCTTAAATTTGTCTACTTAATAAATACCCTTGTAAAGTTTTTTTTATTTTTCTATACACTTTGACAAAAAGTAAGATTTTCTTATTATCCTCGCCTAATTTATTCATCACCCACCCGGTTAGACTGATATACAAAAGCTCTCATTCAAAAACGATTAGCTGTTAAATATTGCACTCCAACGTGTAGTCTATCTTAAAAGTAACACGTGATCGTTACACTATTTATCATTTCCGCAGTACTTAAAGTAAATTGTTGAAAAATTAATTATTTTTCATTGTAATTCATAATTAATTTAATGTTTAATATTTCAGTTAAAATAATGGTCGATTTAAGCGTTTTTATATTCAGCTTATCAAAACGAAAACATCACTGTTTTTGTTTTAAACATTAATCACACAAATCGTAAATAGTTGTTGCTTGATCAATATCTAGGAAACGTTTAAGTCTAAAAGGATAAAAGTGGGTGAAGATATTAGGAAAGATTATTTATTTGATAATTCATTAGACATAGTTTTAGAATATTTGTCTTGTGCTTTTCTGATGGGCGTATAATCGATTTAGATTTTTTAAAATCCCTTTCGGCACGCCGGAAGGCAGAGGTAGATTTCACCGATGCTAAGTAGGGGATAAAAAAAAATTTCCACCTTAAAGTTAAGAAAAACTTCAAATATACTCAATACGACAATGGTTGCACGTGAAAAAAGTTTCACATGTTTAGCATACAAGCCCTATTTTCTTACAATTCCAGCAATATTTTGGTCGTTGCCGTAAGGGTTGATCATATCAAATATTGTTCCAGACAAAATATTTAGGTAATGTTTAGAGGACTAACAACCACTTTAAGTCGATTCGATATTGTACCTATTAAGGGAAGTATAATTTTTTTTGTCTCCGAAACCCCATTTTTTCCATCCCCTGGGCCAGTGGTTTGTGATATCAAAAAGTTTTACTTAGTTAAGTTTTAGGCCCTTATATAAAGAATAGTAGAAACTTAAAACGAATTCGATATGTTACTTAATAGGAAAGTTATAGCGATATTTTGTTTGGGTTTTTTTCGAAAAAGCCCTCCCATTTCCACCCCCATGGTACGATTTTGCCTATCAACGAACTCGACCGAGATTTTGGGTCGTTATATTTTATGTATCAATTTGAAAGTAATTGGCGCAAAATTACGACAGTTATAGTATTTACAAAAAAGTTAAGTATAAATGTATAAACATTTGAGCTGACGGTGGTTTTGGGGGTCTAGGGATGTGAAACGCGAAGATATGTCGAAATTTTCCGGAAGTCGAATCACGGTACTCATTACAATATGTTCTGTCTTATGAAATTTACCTAATTGTAAAAAAGCTATACTTTCTTTCAATTTTTTTTGTTTTTTGAAGAAAAATCTCTTTTCAGTTAAATTGTGCGGATAATATAAGTTTTGAGGAATAAAATAATATTATTCTTAAATCTTCAACGAAGTATTAAGTCTTAAATTTATCAGCAAAGGTATAACGTCGTAACTAGTATAAATCAACCGCAAAAAAAAGTTTTTGATAATTATATCAACATTAAATACTTAAAAAAAGTAATAAGTAAGATCGTTATAATTTTAACCAAAAGACAGCTTTTAATATTTTACAGCATAATTTGATTCAAATTGTAAAAGATACATTGTAAAAATAGTAACAAGTTACTAGGGTATAAAATACAGAGCGAAGAATGCGACTGATATCTGTGTGGTATGTACAATAAAGAATTAAATAAAAGCAGCTTAAAATAGTAAAATTTATTACATCAGTATAATTCAAATTCATAAACAAAATATAATAAGGAAATTTCGTAAAGATAATGTAACGTCTAGTCAGGATTAATTGATATAATAAAAAATCATGTTATTATTCATATTACTTTATTCCATATTAATTTTATGATTGGTAGTGTCTCGGCCTCTCATCCGGAGATCCCGGGTTCGAATGCCGGTCAGGCATGTTATTTTCACACACGCTACAAATCATTCATCTCATCCTCTGAAAAATGCCTAACGGTGGATCCGGAGACTAAAAACAAAAAACAAAAAAAAATTGGATGAGGACAATGAGAAAAGGTAATAGGCACATTTAAATTCTTTTCCCATGTTTCATTTTTAAAAAAAAGGCACCTTTAGTTTTCTTTCTACTTTTTAAAGAGAAAAAGCTGAAATTAAATTTCAGAAATAGATTAAGAAACTAATATAATTAATTAACTGGGTAATAAAATAAAATAACCCGCGAACGCTTATCCAGTTATAAACAGTTATATAAGTACTGTTCAGTATCAAACTCATTAACAAAAATATAGGGTCTAGTATACGTAAATGTATTTTTTATATTATATTTTTTAATCGTTTTTTTAGTAAGAATTGGACACTACTAACATATAATTCCCACAACATATAGTCTGTTTCAAATATTTCTAAAATAATTCAGCCCATAATGCAAAGCATTACACTGTGAAAGTAATTTTTTTTAAATAATTTAAAGAAATCATTATAGATGCTAAAATTACGTAAAAACATTAAAAACTGTGTATTCCATAAAAAAAGATTTAATTTCATCAAAATAAAATGGAGGTTTCAAAAAGTATTTAAATTTACTATTTTCAAGACGCATTAAAGTCATTTTCGAAAGATTAAGAAAATTGAATTGCTTACATCTTAAAAATAAATATTTAAGTGCAGTGTTCGATAATAAATAAATTTAAATTTTATTAAAATTATACACATCTTTTTTTAGAAAATCACTTATACAATTTTTTTAAAAATGTGATTGTATCTGTCACTCAAAACAAAGTCACATTTAATTTCAGTTAAGGCTAGTAATGTGTTCACGTAGATAGAAAGAAATGGATTTAATTAAAGCTATAGAACATGGTTTGATTTCTGTTATTATTTCAATAATAAATTATGAATAACAAATACTCGTATTTTTCGAGAACATTTACGGAAATAAATTTTGATCAAAACCGGACATGTTTTGTTATTCGTGATTCAAAAGAACTCTAAGAAGAATTTTTATATAAATTCCAGAAATTAAAAAAAAAATGTTTAATTTTAATGTTTTTAAAACGTTTTAATAAAATAATAGTCCAACACACTCCAAAAAAAAATATATATATATTTCATTCTCAAAATAAATTTGTTATTCTCAAATTAAAAACTTTTAAGTTATACTCAATAATTTTCAGTATGATTATAATTATTTAACCGAATACAGTAAACGGAGGTAATTACTTTAATCCTACAAAGCTTTGTTCCTGGAAGTCAACTGCTGATAATCACGCTTTAAGTCGTCCTCAGGGTACTTAGAAACGTTTAATTCCATTAAAGCGTGAAAGCAAGCGACCAGAGTACAACTCCAGCCGTAACCTAAGCCGACCGAGTTCAAAGTATTCCGAACCGGGACAGTCTGTTGCTCTAGACGAACGCTAATAAATTGAAACGTTTTTAAAGAAGAAGAGGAGGAAATTTAGCGAAGTTACCGCCGAGACTCGTTACGTAAAAGCCGCCTCGTCTATGTACTAAGGGGATAGCCACGTGGCGCTGACTACGTTATCAGTCAACCACACTCTGCTGATTAGGCCGGCCTTAGAGCCTCCGGTTCAATTATTTCCACATTTCCCGTCCGTCTCGTCCTCCCACCCCCTACTACTAACGGGCTCTCCCTTACACTATCAGCCGACCCCGGTCTAAATGACGCTGCCCTGTCTGCCACTGCCGAACTAATTAAATCTCCAACATTTCACAGCCATTAAGTTTTAGTGCAGATACAGCTTAATAACTTATTAAGGTAATGTTGCAGTTTTAATCTAATCTTCACAATTAATCTGATCATCTGTTATTGGAAACCTATAATCTACAAATAACGGAATCTGAAGTGATGGTTTATAACTAATTCGTGACCTGCTTCAAAATCATCTATCTTAAATTTTTTTCATATATAATTAATGCGTGTTTTTCTTTTTCTTATCTATAATGACACGTTTACGTTACATAAATTAAAAACATAACGCTATTTAATGTAATAAATGTATACATTCTAAAAATTACACATTAATAATACTTTAATTACGCGTGTTAGTTAAATTAATTGAAAACAGGAAATTTACTGATTTAAAAAGATAAACACAGGTTTTAGAGATATTTTTGAAAATTGCGTGTTCCTTTTTTGAAATCAATACCTCCATTAGGTATTTATTAAATATAATTTGTTTTACATGGAAAAGAAATATCAATTTCATCCATAATTATTTCATTAATGAAAGTAAAATTTATTTTTAATGAACTTTTTTCGATTAAAAAGATTTTTGTTAAAACCAAATGTTTATAAAATATAGATTAGAAAATTAACAATAAAAAAAAAAAAAAATGAAATTGGTTTAAGTTACATCAGGTATTAAATTACACCAGTAACTATTAATACACTTAGTTATTACTTATTTAATATTAATATTTGTTTAAATCTAATAATTTCTTTATACGTTTATACACTCCGTTCTATTTTATTATTTTACAAAATTGTGCATATTTAAATATTTTATTACGCGAATTTGAAATAAAATATTACGTTCTTAAGTATTAATATCAATTTTTTTTTTAATTCTAAACATAAATTTAAGAAATTACAGTATTTTATTACTTTTTTTTGAAACAATTTTATTCGACTAACTTTCACTTTATGTTTAAAGTATAAAACTCATCTGAAACAGTATTGTTGTAAGTGCTAAAGAAAGTATTATCAATAAAATGTTTAAATACGAAGTAAATGATAAAACAAATTACATTAATTCGAATAAAATATAAACGAATTTATCAAGGTGTTTCCAGTTCTTATTAAACTTATACAGACTTGGATGGATTCAGAAAAAAAATAGTTTTTACTTCAATACATCGATATTTATATATTCTTCACAAAACCTACCGATTTCAATGAGTCTTTATTTATAATGATGATTCGGCAAATAACTTTACTTAATTTAAGGTAATAAACTTTATTTCTTCTAAATAACCTTCATGGACGTAATAACGTGATATTATATGCTCACGTGTAATATCTGAAGATATAGTATATTACATTCCTTTGTATTTATTATTCCTTACTTATAGATGGATTGCTACAGCAAAATACCAAACAGCTAATTAAAAATTGATACAAACATGAAGCCAGTCTGATATTCAAAATATTTTCATATAAAACCAACAAAAAATTAGTTGGAAAACTTAAAAATCAATAACATTTATCTCCGCAGTTAACTTAGTCTCTGTAGAAACTAACTCGTTTCTTCATACCTTTTCTTCTAATAATCAATTTAATTTTTTCGTATTTTCCATATCGTGTGTGCGTTTTTTTCTTGTATTCTCAAAAATAAAATTCCAAATGTCACCATAAAACGTATATATTCTGAAAAAATCATTTGCTGATCAAATATAAAAAATATATTTGATCAGTTTTAAGGTCTTGGGATGATAATAAACTTTATTAATAATAAAATGTTACAGTGATTTAGGATTTTTTTCTTACCTTAATGGGAAATATTTTGTCACATCTTCATTCTTATTACATTTCTCATACTATCACTTTATTTTATAAAAACTACTGTCGAACACTTCTTAACCGTATACTGTATTAACAACTTCGCGTGCTTTAACTTCCAAATAGCTATCATTGTTAGATTCATTGCAAACTTTTTCCGACATTTATTTTACGTGCATACAAGAAATGTATTTAATTTTAAAATTTTCATTATTAAAAATAATACATAAGTACTAACAAATATTTGTTAAAACCAAATATATTATTTTTGTAATGTGTTAAATGTATTTTAAAACTTAATTAGTTTAATATTAAAAAATATATACCCGTTCTATGGACACCATTCCCATCCAATTGCTTATACGATCCGATAGAACATCGAGAGATTGGCTGAAAATTGAACGAGTAATCAGAAATATCAATAAATGGATGCGTACAGAATGATGAAAATAAACATTTTTGGAGGGAAGATGTTCGAAGTATCGATATGTGCCTATATTTTGTTTAAAAAACCGATAAACGGCTTTTTCGATATTCTGGCTTGTGTTTTTCAATTTAATCAACGAATAGTAAATGAAATCTTTTTTTAAATTATTATCTCAGAGTGAGTCAATCTGCACTAATACAACTAATATTGTGCTATATTTGAAACAGTAACCCAAATATAAAAATGGGGAAAACAGAAAAATAAGAGAAAAAACTGTATTTCATTATCGGACATATTTTTAGACCGCAGCAGTAATTAAAAAAAATTAACGCGTGTATTTTAACAGAGAATTACATAAATTTAATTTAATTTATTATCTCCTAAATAGAATAGAGAAACATAATCTACTTAACATAGAAAACAATAATTACTCTGACAGCTTTAAAAGTTGTAGTTTAAATAAATCTAGATTATGTTCGAGTAAGCTTTATGTACGTTGTATCGGCTTTACTGGATTAAATAAGAATTTAAACAATCCGCATACAAAATTTCAATTAATTAGTTCAAAAAATAAATTTTAAATATAATCGTTTTAATAATTAACATTATTAAAAACAAGACTTTTATTTTTTTAACTAACGGAAGTTAGTTAAACTAAGTTTGTAATATAATATTGGATAATGATTTAATAACCAGGAAAAAACGGTGAAATTAAGAGGAAAGGAGCAACTGAACCGTGAAAATGCTCAGTATAATTTCACTACCAATTAGATATCTCATAATACTAATACTCCAACTATTATCACTTTTTTAATTCTACTAAATAATTTTTCACGGCACCGTAGTTAGTAATTTTACCAATATATAGGCTCAGTAGTGGGATTATCGACCGTTCCTCCGGATACTAGTTATTACACATTTTCTAGAAAGTTTAAAATTCTAAAACTTTAATTCCTCTGAAGGTATTCTCAATTTTTAATTATATAAATTATATAAAAATCCACCGAGTTCACGCACTATCCAAGAATTAGATTAAAGCAAAACTCAAAATTTTATTAAATTCATACTCAGAGTAATACGTAGTATCAACGTACACTTCCGTGTGTGGTGAACGAAGTTTTAAATAACATCAAATAACATTGTTCTACAAATTGGAAAAAAGATTTCCGAATAGAAACATCAATAAATGTTTTATTCTGTTTTGTCCGCTGAATCTAATAATTAGACTAGTTTTTCCCCATTCCCAATCACATTTTTATTATACTCTTCAGAAATTACTTAATAATATGAAATTTTGAATGTGACTAAAGTTGTAGGTAATAAATTTAATGGGGGTAACAGTTAATAATAAACTTTGTGCTAAGTTATGAATATTTTCAATACTCATATTTATTTTGCTTATTAAATAAAAAAAACACCTGGTAGAATATAACTGAAACAGATAACATATACTTAAAACATTGATAACTGGAGTCGGTGAACTAATAAGTTACTTCTTCCTTTTGTTAAGGTATGGCCCTCTTTTTGTAGAAATAAACAGTAGTCACTCATCTATTTCCTTTTACCAAAATAGATGGGAACGAAGGTCCCATCTATTTTGGTAATTTTGTTCCATTTGCAATAAATATATCCTGGTGGAAGCGTTCTCCCTGGTCATCAATCACAGCACCCCAAATTTAGTAGGGAAAAATCAAGATAGGAATGCAAGAAATGAATTTTTAATGAATTCGACGGCGAAAACTTTATAGTTAAACAAAAAATTTTGCACTAAAAGATTTTCTGATTTTTTGTTTCCAACAAATCATGAACTACACCATTAAATTACTTTCATAACTTCTGCTCTACGTTACACAACTGTATGTCAAAATTTTAATAATTCATTGAGTAATTCTTCAATTTGAGGTCCAACGAATATTCCTTCTTTTAATTTGGCTTCACTTACTTAGAAAACACTTGCCTTAAATATTTATTTCATTCTTCTAATTTATTCAGTGCTTTAACAAAATTCTTCATCGATTCCAATTTGTCATATAAAGGTGGAAAAAGGAATCTTGATGCTTGACTTAAGGAATATCCTTATTATTCTTTTGTCAGAAATGAAACCGTCTCTTACTAGAACCTTTAACCACATAATGTTCCCTCAATGCACGACTGTTCCGCAAGCATAAGAAACAGCTGTATTCTGTAAAGCCAACTTGCAAACCAAGAAGAAGACCAATAACTTTGAGATCGCCACCGACGGGATATAAGTGAGCATCGTAACTGACTGCATTCAAAATTGATATATTTTAATATGTTTCTTTTATTCCAAAAGTATGCGCTACCGGTATAGAAGGATTCTTGTTTGATAATGCAGTAGAAATGATTTTAAGCTTGTTTTTGACGAATCAATCAATAACCACCAACCATCAGCATTATAAGCAATATCCAGATCAGAAAAACCTTCTATATCGCAAATGGGACACAGCAGATCTTTCATAGTGAAATACTTCACCACGTCCTTATTTTTAGTTTCTAAAATATGAAATTTTCTTATTTCTAGTCAATAAATTCCACTCCTTCAAGCGTGAACTTAGAAGTTCTGCTTGCTGTTTTTATAAATTTAACTCCCGAACCAAATCGTTAAGTTCCATTTTGAAAAGGATGTGGTTCACTATTTGATTTTTCCGATATGAAATCATAGTCTCTTGAAGCTTCTGCCGCTACAGTATTTCCAGAACGTACTCTTCAGAATCTGAAATCTCCTGCCAGGAAGCTGAGGCTAACGGAATAGATAAATCATCTCCATGAGCGATTGGTTTCGTAGCCGACGGAATATTTGGATAGACAATATGACTTTTATTTTTAAAGAAAAACGATTGAAATTTTTTAAACAGAAGTAGCACTCGTCATAATAATTTATTTGTTCGTGCCAAAGCATAGGTATAGCAAAACGCAACTGCTCCTTTTCCCTTGTAATCACTGCGTGAACTTAACATAGCACCTAATACATGTTACATGCGACGCCCATTTTTCATCTTTACCTTCCAGTGGACAACAAAAATAAAGCCCTAGACAGTTTTCATCAATTTTGAAATTGACCAAAGCTGACTCTTTATGGTGAACTCACCACATACAGAACAAAGATCGTTTGGAGAATTTTTACCGGCTCACTATGTAAATATAAGCTAGCGTACAATAAAATTAAGAAAACAGTATTTTGACACGTGATTAATTTATTAAAATAAACTGAAAGTAACTAATCGGAAAACCACCAACAATAATTAACCCAAATCGCACAACGTAACTCGTATTACCGCGCATAAGTTTAACCACCAGAGACTTTGCTCCACAAAGAGATTGGCCGTGTTTTTTAAAGAGACTCATATTTTTTATAGGATGACTCATTCGTTATATTGTGGTTGGAATGATATCAAATATTTTATTAGCTTTTATTTATTCTGCAATTGGTCACACTATTACTCATATCAAGCATGTTTGTAACATAATGCATAAGATCGTTAAAAGACGAACAGATCGTTTCTGTTATGCATCAAAAACGATGTAATAGAGATCTTTAAACTAACATAACTCAAAAATGTGACCGAGCATTTTTATTGTAATTTCTGTTTCAATATAAAAAATACTTTATAAAACACTGATTAACGTACAGTGGCGAATACAATAAAAATCCGAACACAATATTTTTAACAGAAAATTTTATTTTTTTGTGTGGTTTTTTTGTTTTTTATTACTCCATTAATCCTCTTTGGCATTGATTCCAGTAAAGTAAACCAATGATTTTTTATTTCTTCATCTCGAAACATAACCTAACTAATAAGATCAGTTTTTGCGCTACGATTCATTTTCCCGTCTTCTTTTTAGTATGGCTCTTAAATTTTCAATGGGATTCAGGTCGGGGGAGTTTCCTAGCCATGAGAGTACTGTTTTTTTTTTTGTTTTTGAAGAACTCTTTTATTTTCTGTGACGTGTGACATGCTGCAAGGTCCTGTTGGAAAATGAGTTCTGGGTTCTTCTACATAAGTGAGACTATTTTCCTTTGGCATATGTTAATGTATTGGTCTGATTTCATCATTTCATCCACAGGCATAAGTGCTCCTGGCCCTTCACGTGTAAAACATATTTTTGGCTGGGTGTTTGAGAACTTGTTGCAGGTGTGCTGGTGCAGTAGTATTCTCATCTGCTGACTTATGAATGTAGGCCTCTCTCCCCTTGGGCAAATAAATGAGTTTCGTCTGAAAAATAACTTTTTTCCACATCTCAGTAGTCCATTCTTTATGTTCCTTTTCCCATTGAAGTATTTCTAAGTGTTAGTAACTGCTTCTTTTTAGGTTTCCGAGCAATCCTTCCCACTGCCAATAATCTTCTACGAACTATCATATCAGAAACATTAGTCCCACTGGCTCTCAAGTTGTATTAAGGTCAACAGCTGACAATCGTGGATTAATTTTGCCTTTTCTTATTAGTGGTCGATCCCGTGTAAGAGTGGTTTTCTTTTCCGTCCAAATTTTCCTTTTTCCTTTAGAGAGAACTATTTCCTTAAACCTTTTAACGATTTCATTTACAGTACCTAACCCCACACTGCACTCACTGGCAATCTGTCTTTGAGTCATTTGTGTGTGTTGGGACAGAGCAACAATCTCTCACAGCTTTCATGAGGTTATATCCATTGTATTAACTTTTTCATTCTTTCCTGTTTAGCCTCCAGGAATTACCGTTCAGATATTACTTCAGAGGATGATATGTATGAGTGTAAATGAAGCGTAGTCTTGTACAGTCTCAATTCGACCATTCCTGAGATGTGTGATTAATTGAAACCAAACCACCAAAGAACACCGGTATCCACGATCTAGTATTCAAATCCGTATAAAAATAGCTGAGTTTACTAGGACTTGAACGCTCCAGCGTTAATTCTATTTGGAAGTCGAGAGTTCCAACTCTCGACTTCCAAATCATCTGAATTGAGAAGACGCGTTCACCACTAGACCAACCCGGTGGTTTTCCATTGTATTACCTAGAAACGAATAACAAACTTATAAGAGAAACTTACAAGGTCGCCAAAAAGTAATTGATAATGAATTATAAAAGCACAAAAACCACTAATTCTGTCTGTATTTGAACTAACAACCTGAACACCAAACAGCTAGCAGTCTGCCACAAAATGAAAATCCTCTATAACAGAACAAAAATTCCCTTTGTTCGAATTAATTTGTTCGCTACTTATCTATTCCAAAACCCATGTAGATAAATGTAATTAATTTAGCAGTAGAAAATGTAAATTTATATTTTCCCCCTTCACCGATAACTTGAGAAACACTGACCTAATAGTAGTAATAACTTTTGCCGGCTATTAAAAAATACTTCATAGATAGTATTGGACGTAAATTATTGAAGTTAATTTGCATGGATAAAAAAATTAGTTGTTAATTGCAACATGTTAAGAATAATCTTACACTTTACCTTTCATATTTACGTTAGTTAAAAGTAAACAATAAGTAAATTTTAAAAATGAATAAAAAAAAATAATTTATCAGGAACATTTAAGTAACCTTAAAGAGGTAAGATTTTTTATGGGAAAAGTTGGGATCACAGTATGAATAAACTATATTAATTAGAGCTTGAAATTATATATACAATTCAGGTAAAAAATTAAAATCCACTATATACGCTCAAACCAAAACTCGCACTCGCAGAAAAACATGCATGAGTTTCACTTAATATTATTTTAATACTTTACTTGAATAAGTAAGACTTAATAACTTTTTTCAACTTTTAATTTAATATCCAACTATAAAATTAAAATTAATTCTTTTTGAGACAGAAAACAAAACATTGTTTCATTCAAAAGCGATTCTGTCATTTTGAAAGACGCAAATTGCTCCTTAAAATAATAATGAAGAGACATTGCTATGAATAAATAAATCCCCGTTTTGTTTTCTTATTAGAAACTTCACGAAAAGTTCACAAAATAACATTCTCTTTTCCTTGTACAATTATATTCACTAACTTTTGTAACTCAAGTTAATAAATAAATCATCGGTTGAATCACGAATTAATATATTCAAATAGTTTTCCGTAACAAAACCACTTATTTATTTTCCAAGTTGAATTTATTTGACCAAAGCATAGGTTTTCATTAAATTAAAACTGGCAGCCGTAAAAATGTACGAGTATTTTTAATAATACTGGTACTCCATAGGTTTAGTTAATCAACAATGAAAAATTCTGAAACCTCAAACTTTTACACGATTTATAATAATTATTATGTTGCCATCATTTATAATCAATTAAAATTAATTATACCGCTTACATGAAAAATAACAATTACATATACGTATTTAGTGAAAAACAATGCATGTTAAAATTACTTTACACTGAAACGGGTTGTATCATTCATGCTTGAAGAAAAGTTCGATTAAATTACTTCAAAAACCTAAAAATTGCATCTATAGTCTCGCTCTAGTTGGCCGCCTAGGATAATCTAACACCAGAGAAAATTGAAAGCGACAGATAAAGAATGAAGGTAAAAGCTGCTTACTAATCTTTACAAAAGTTGAATTTACTATTAACCTTATATTTTAACCGAAGAGTTTGAGGTTTAACAAACACGCAATCGGGGGTTTTATGATTTGTTATAATATCTTTTGGATGAGGTGTAGTGTTAATTAAAGGCTAGAATTAGAGCAAAACGAGTTTTAGCTGTGATAATAGCCGTAGATACCCTATCTAGGGTATCCCTAATACCTTATCTTCCCCTTGACAGCACCTCTAGATGGCGAACTGAAAGCCTTCTCTGTTTTGCAAATGTGAATCTGCATACAGTTTTAAGTACGTTTCGTAGAAAGATTGATTGTGACTCACCAAGAGACAACATACATCAATGACATAATCTGTTTGAAACGACCGGATGTCTAGGTAAAGAAAGAGTACGGGTCGACCGAGGGTGTCTGAAGAAAATGATTAACATGTCAAGGAGTTTTTCCCACGCAGTCCTAAAACATCTGTAAGGATGGCAAGCGCGAATTAGCGATATCGGTGATGACAGTATGGAATGTTTTAAAGAAACGCTTGCATATGCATCCATACTGTTTACAGCTATTACAGGTTTTGAAGTCTACCGACAACGCTGTGCATACCGACTTCGCAATCGAAATACTGCAGCACAAGATGAGACTTTCTTGATCGCATTGTGTTTACTGATGAGTTACCGTTTCATGTTAGTGAAAACGTTAACAGACAAATATCTCCGTATAATGTCCGTACATGGGAGTCAGAAAATTCCCAAGAACTCCTACAATATAAATCGGACTCCCCAAAATTACAATTTTTCTGCTCAATATCCCGATTGCAAGTTTACGGGCCATTCTTTTTTACTGAAGCAAGCGTAACAGTAGTGGCTTATTTGCATATGCTGCGTACATGGCTCTTTCCTCAATTGCAAGATGAACCAGACAGAAGAAAAATTAAAGAAAAGCATAGCTTTTTCATCATACATATTATTTTCATCTCATTGGATCGTGGAAAGAGGTTCCTTATTGATCACCAATTGAACAGAATGCAACGCACACATTAGGAAAAAATACAGGTCTTGTGGTAAACTTGTCGCCACAAAGCAGTAGTTTAACAGCTGATTTCTAAAGTCGAAGGTTCTCAGTTTCGAACCCTAGTAAAAGCTAGTAGCTTTTACACGGATTTGAATACAAGACAATGAATATTGGTGTACTCTGATGGTTGGAGTTCAATTAACTACACATCAAAGAAATAGTCGGCCTGAGTTCGTATAAGAGTACACCTCATCTACATGTCATACATATCACCCTCATCTCACTGGGCCTTGACGGGGGGTTACTTTTTTATTTTTCCTGTTTAGCCTCCGGTAATTACCTTTCAGATAATACTTCAGAGGATGAATGAGGATGATATGTATGAGTGTAAAGTGAAGTATAGTCTTGTACAGTCTCAGTACGACTATTCCTGAAATGTGTAGTTAACCGAAACCCAACCACCAAAGAACACCGGTATCTACGATCTAGTATTCAAATCCGTGTAAAAATAACTGACTTTACCAGGACTTGAACGCTGAAACTCTCGACTTCCAAATCAGCTGATTTGGGAAGACGCATTCACCACTAGAACAAACCGGTGGTTCGAGGGGGGTTACTTATTGTTCAATAACCGAACATATTGCTACGTACACATTAGTAAAATAAAATAAATAAAAAATACATTCCCGTTGTAATAATCGTTACGAATACATACGTTTTTTTATTTATAACGAACAATTTTTATTTTTTTTATTTTTAAAAATAGGTATTTCTAACTTTGATAAAATTATGTCTGTTGAATGAAACAATAAAAAAAAATATTACGTTTATTTTTTACTAGACGGTAAATAAGGTTAAATTTTAGAATTTTTCGTTTATTACACAGTATCAATTAGGTTAAAAATAAATCACGAAAAGGATGCTTTTCTTTAGTTCTACAATTTATTCTTTTTTTCTGTGTTAAGTTCCAAGTAAAAAATGAAAATGTAAAAGAATTGTCAGAGAACGAAATAAAGTCCTCTTAATTTTTACCGTTACAATAAGGAGGGTCATTAAGCTTTAAATAATCAAAAATGACTATATTATTCATCATTGGCGTGCTTTGTTTTTAAATATTTAATGAGATAATACATTATAAATTTTACGTTTCCAATTCATAAAAATGGTTTTTATTTAAGTAATTACAACTCTAAAATTCTTTACCCAAGTTCTATGAAAAACCTTGAATAAAATTTGAAATATTTTCTAATTCCATTTGTGGAAACCGTACAATTTATCACACAATGCAATTTTGTCAGACACCATAAAATGTGGTTTATGATCAAAATATTCATATGTCTAAACGTAAATTTTGGAAAAATTTATAGAAACCTAGTTAATTCTTAACAAATTCAGTTCATTAACGAATGTTATTAAAAGTTGTTAATGCTATTAAATGTTAACAACGATTATTAAAGTGATTTAACTTTTTTCCTTTTGGGACATTTCATAACAATGTGATTACCTATTGAAGAATTACCGTATAACCGACACTAAGTACAGGCAGGCAGACAAGCAGAACGATTTTTTAGCGTTTTTCAACCCATAATTAACTTCGGTTCAAATTCAGTAATCAATTTTAGTTCTTATTCTGAGCAAATATATCGGAAAAGAAGTAATTGGCAAATCTTTTAGCATATTGTAACTGTTAGGATCAAAATCCTAAGTATATAATATTTTTTTTGTTTCTAATAGCTTTGAAACATTTCGTTTTAGAAAAATATTTTTACATTAACATAATTTTTTTTTTAATGATATTCAATGGTTTTATTTGAAAACAGTCATATTCATTAAAATTAAGTACTAATTTCAAGACAAAAGAGTGAGAAAATTCTTAGAATATTAAAAGAAAATTCAAAGAATCAATATTCTTAAACTATGATCGGGCTTCCCCACCCCACAGTATTGCCCCAAAGTATTTTTGGGTGATTTGCACAGCTACTAAGCCTAGGAAGACATTAAAAAAATTCTGTTAAAAAATATGCAATAAATAAAAAGATAGTTTTTATAATAAAAGATAAAGTTTTTTTTTTATTTTGGGGTAGGGGTAATTTCGGGAAAAATTTTTCTTTTAAAAATGCTAAGATAAGCGTGTACGCATGTACTGACGTTATTATAAAGTGGGGTTTGTTTGCAAAATTTTGAGAAAATTGACACCAAAAAACTATCTACCCCACTCCCTGGACATATTGATCCCAAACAAACTGCCCGATAAACACGAGTCTCTGTACAAAATTTCATCGAAATCGGTTTATTCATTTAATATTAAACTTAAAACACGCCAATATATATATATATATATATATATATATATGTAAAAACAATACCCTCCTCTTTTTTTGGGTGGGTCCCTGGAACATGAAACATTGAAAAATGTTTGAAACCCATACCCCATTTTTTGACTGATTATCGTGCTTTCCTTTTTGTAACATAGCTCTAGAGGTATGAAGCCAGAAATTAAAAATAACGCAATTTACGACATTTCTATTTATCAAAGTGGGGCTTGCTGTTATTTTTTTTTAAAAAAAGAAGTTACAAATTAAAAAAAAAATATTAAAAAAAGTTAAAAATTAAAATTTTAAATAGTTTTTCCACTGCTACATTTTTCCAGTTTAAATGAACTATTTCACAATAATCTAATTTATTTTATTCGATTAAAAGTACTTTTTATAAATTTTTGTCAAAAATTTAATGGAACCTTCCTGGAAGTAAAGTTAGAAAAAAGTAGTAGGTAGAAATTTTTTTTTTTTTGTTCTTTTATCTAGCCTAATTCAGAAAGAAAACGATAATAAAAAGTAAAGAATACGAATAAAGGAATTGCCAAATTCTATAATTCAACTCTAAATATAATACTACCGTTTACTTATCTACAGAATACAGATTACGTAAAAACCGCTACAGTTATTGAAATTAAAAGACTTACTTTTTTGGCTAATGCGAATTCAACACCCACAATCTTCGAGTTCTAATATATTCTTCCAACATCGAGGTTTACCATCCGGTCATACCCACTGGGTGGAATTTTCATTATCTAAAATATGCTGATTTTAATGGACTTCTTTTATAAATTTGTACCAGGTTTGCCTAAAAAAAATATTAAAACATTAAATTACAACATAATTAAGTTAATATACAATATCAATCACCGATTTAAACTTTTCATGTTAATAACCTGTCTTTTTTTAATCACCAGTAAAAGTATAGATATCACCAGTAGAGATGAGTAATAAGTATATTAATTTTGTTATTTAGTTGTAAGCTTATGAAAACCTAAGCTGAACTAAATAAACAATTGTAATTTACTGTTACAGTAATTTAATATATTAACCACATCCGTGTTTTATTTTATCTCTCCTCAATTTGGCTGTCCGTGTTGGGGTTGCCTTAGCCCATCTTCCCCAAACAATTATTTCTTCCCTGAATCATTTAACAACCTGTTAGGGAGGATAAGCTCTACAACAGCGATATTAGTCGGACTGCCCCCTTTAGTATTTATTCTTAAATTCCCTCTGATTTTGGAAGGTTCATTTCATTCCAATAGATGTATACGTAAAGAAAAAATACGGTTAGTGTTGTTTACTGGTTATCTAACGTTGATTCTTGAGTTTCAGAGATGTTTTATAATATAATAATATTTTAAATTGAAAAAGTTCTACATACAATAGAATATTGTTTTACTGATGTCATTGGCTATGAAATTTGTATGTAGTTACAAATTGAAGATACAAAAAGATTTGCAGTCTTTAGAATAAAGACTGCAACCGGCTTCAAAACCGGGAGGGTAAGTCTCATTATTAATAAAATGAAATCCCTCAGGTAATTTGCAATAATAAATTACTAATTAAGCAAAAAAGCAGTTTAGTTAAAAAAGAATAGGCTTCATGCATCAGGACGCTAAGCTACAAACTGCATACTTATAAGTAATATTGATAATATTACTTATATTACTTTGTACTTTAATACTCAAGTCTGCACTTGAGTATTAAAACACAAAGGATTTTCTCCGACTACTAAACAAATTATACATTGTAAGTTATAATATTTCTAAAAAATTCGCTCTTTACATAAGTTTCTTAAACTTACAATGGATCACACGTGTTCTTAAATCTTGCAACTGTAATTAAACTCATTTCCCGACGTCATACAATGGTGAAAGTTTACACAGCGACGTTATTCGGGTGACTATGCAATATCCGGTTGTTAATCTCATATATTTCTACATTTTATATGTACTGTATACGACTATGTTCAGATAACATACAAGGGGAACATCTTTAGGAAGGAAGCTGAATCGATAGGATGTCTATCCCATTGATTTTGACTGTCGTTTCAGTACGAGTAGATCAAGTGGCAATTAAACCAGACTTTAATATAACTAATGTAAATTTATGTAAGCTAATAATCTGATTTAGTTAGAAATAACTGCTATCATTTATAATAATGGAAATTAATTCTCCAGGTTATAATTTAAAATAAAACTCCATGAAAATATTTTTTTCATGGAAACTAAAAGTAAAACCGTACTTCTCAGTTTAAATACTTATATAATTAATAAACACTTTTATAACTTAAGAAAATTTAATTTGTTCAAATATGATTTCAAAAAACTCAGTTCCATATACATTTAATACTTTTTCACTTTATATGAGTATATAACTAGCGTAAAATTTCATAAAAATCTCATTTAATTATGACTAAAAAGTAAAACAATAAAACATTTCATCTTTTTTTTTTTAAATAGGCTTTTCTTCAGAAAAATAAATAACAAAAACAGAAAAAAAATTCGTAGTAAAACGTAAAAAATAATTCTGTTTTCAAAAAAAAATTACTAATGGAAAATGTTCTATTTATGCATGATTAAAAAGAAAAGCGTGAGCATGCGCTCTAATTATAAATTCGTTGTATATGAGAGCGTGCATTTCTTTTTAGTATTGCATAAATAGAAAAGTAATTTTTTAGTCACCAGAAACACTCACCAGAAAGCGAATCCATAACAATAACTACTTGCAATCAATAGGATGAAATTTTTTTTCCTTTGCTTTTGTTGCTTTGAATCGAAAGTTTCGAGGCAAGACAAAACCAGTAATGTTCTTATAAGTTTTTACTTTTCCGATTACAGCAAAATATGCTGCTACAACTATAACGAGAAAAGTACACAGATCGGTAAAAAAAAAATCTAAAATAACTCGTTTTAAATTTCTGCTTTAAGGAGACATTTAATAAAAAACATATTTAAATAAATTGTAAATTAGCTACTACAAGATCTTTTTATTCCAATGCTTCCAAGTCCAAAAAATTTATTTTTGTCAGACGAACTTTGTGCACATGTACAAATACGTTTACACTCGTACGTACTCCTGTTGGCCTGTATTTGATTTTATAACTGGATCCTGTTGACCCATTTTCTTCAAATTTGGTAGATAGATACTCCATCTATCTACCTGAATCTATCTTCTGTTCTGAAGGACAGAATTAGAATTAAATTTTTTTTAAATATTGAAAAAGGGTGGGGGTGTTTTGGCCGAAATGAAATAAATATTCTTATCTTTACTAGGGCACTTAAGAAAAGTTTTTTTTTACAAAAGTTAAAGTAATTGAAGTTTCTTTATGGAGAAACAAATTACCAAAAAAATTCATTTAATATTCACCCCTTCTCAAAAATAACATTTACATTATATTAGCTACATCTTGCTTCAGAATTAGAGTTCATGGGAAGGTTTAGCATCTATATCTTCTAGATCAATAGGCCCTAAAACGCTAAAAAAACTTTAACCATCTCACTTCAATGGTCTGTGGTAACAATTTTTTTTTTTTCATTAAAAAAGTTAATTTATTTTAAATTCTAAATCAATCTCATAAGTTAGCCGTTGCATTTAAAATGTAAAAATAGTAATTTTTAAGCTATCAAAGAATATATACATTAGCCGTTGGTTACCAAAAAATTAAAATTTAAAAAAAATAAGACTACTCTTAGCATCCTTGAAAAAAATTAACCAAAAATGTTCACCCTTTTCCAAGAAAATTACATTTTTTTTTATAATTACAGCTATATCTTTATATTTTTAAAACATTTTTTTTTTTTTTTAATTTATTACCACCACTTAAAAATTTTCTTAAAAATTAATTTTACCAGAATGCTTCTGCTTGGTATGAAACCTCCTACAGAACGAATACATTTCTTAGTATGGGAACTCCCAGAATGGAAAAAATATTTTTTCGCAAAATCAAATTTTTAATTTCCAAAACGAGTTTTATTAAACATAAAATCACTAAAATAACTTAATACCCTCTGCTCGTGGAGCTCCCAAATTTAAAAAAAAAAAACTATCTACCTTAAAACTATTTTTTTTATTTTTTTTTAATTTATTTAAAATCAATTTTAGTGAATATTTTAATCATAAAAAAAGTGTTCTGATGCATGAGCTCCCAGATTTTCAGAAAGTCGAAAACATATTTTTTGAAGTTATGATGCTAATATATTTTTATTAAAAATGTTGGTTATTGCTTTATTTTGTTGAGCATTTTACCTTCAAAATTTAAAAAAATCCCTTTCGGCACGCCGAAATACGGAAGTAGATTTCACCGGTGGTAAGAAGTGGATAAAAAAAAATTCAACTTTAAAGTTAAGAAAAACTTCAAATTTACTCAATACGACAACGGTTACATGTGAAAAGAGTTTCACATGTTTAACATATAAGCCCCATCTTCTTACAATTACAGCAACATTTTGGTCATCCCTTGCCGTAAGGGTTGGTCATATCAAAAATTATTTCAGACAAAAGTTTTAGGTAATGTTTAAAGATCTAACGACCGCTTTAAACGGATTCGATGCTAAACCTATTAAGAGAAGTATAATTTTCATTTGTCTTCAAACCCCCATTTTTTCCACCTCCTGGGCCGATGGTTTATATAAAAAAAACTTTACCTAGATAAAGTAGGACTTAAAAGAATTCGATATTTTACTTAATAAGAAGGTTATAGCAATATTTTGTTTCTTCGAAAAAGCCACCCCCATGATCCGATTTTGGCCATTAGCAAACTCGAACGAGATTTTGGGCCGAGTTATAATTAAGGATAAATTCCAAGGGTTTGAGCTTTTACGATTTGGATATTTATAAAGTGTCAAATTAATTTTGATGACTTCAGGCTTTCATCGGAGAGTACTTGAAAGCAACAACCCACTTTTTGGGTTGCCAACCCATGATGGAAAGCCAACAACACTTTGGCTTTCCATCCAGCGAGGTAAAACCATAATTTAAATAACCGTTACTGTACAATCTTGCCTGTTTATCAATCGATTCACCGGATTTAGACGGCTCGCTTTATTTTTCCACAAATTTATCCATTTTGGGTAAGAATCTAACTGAAAGCAGTTACACACCGTTTGATTGCAAACAAAAAAAAAAATGGAAACCTCAATTATTATTTTCAATAAAACTACGCTTTTAAAAACTTAATAAAGGCACCAGACGTACGCTTCCCATTCGAAACTAAACTGACGTTCTGCAAACCCTTATGCCTCTTATAATGCTGAGAGTATGACGAGTTCAAACCTATCATATGCATGTTTGAACATGACGCTCTCACAGCGAATACTATGCAATCAGACCAACTTACAAGGAGCACGTTACACATAAAGTTGGAACCTCTAAATTGCTCGTCTGTACACTTCATATATACATGTTCATACCCGTCGCTACCAATGCAGTAGTTTTACCTAGGTTTCGTTAGGTTAGGGTTGGAGAGTTGTGAAATATTAATTACATATTCTTTTTACTTTTTGGTGGTAATGGAGCTAAAAAGGTTGAGCATCAAAGATTTAGACAATACGAAAATAAGAATTAAAATGCTTGTTATTCATACAACAATGAACCGCTTTTTAAATAAAAACATATGCTTACATCGTCCTGAGTAAGGTAAATAGTTCCAAATACTCATTTTAACTTATTACAAGGGGATTAATAACTTCACCGGAATACATGACGAAAATACAAAGTAGAAAGGGAAAAAGGAATAGAAAATTGATGTAACAGGGGTGTGAGAACGAGAAAGAGATAGCAAGAGGTTAGGTTACGGACCAGATCAAACAAGAACACCATTAAGAGGGTAGGAATGGAGAGGTGATAGCTGCAACGCCGGCGACATATCCTAACCCGAGGCCGCGTCCGGAGCAGGAGATCATGGCTCGAGGGACATCAGGAAATTGCCTACGCTCCCTCTTTGTCAACCGCAATGTATAACGACAACGGTTATTTAAATTGTATGTTTGTCTGCAGCACGGTACAAACGGCAATGTACCATCGACCTGTTATATTCCGGTTCATGTCTCGTATTTTCTGAAGTGCATCTGTGCACAAGGGAATTGAAACTCTAATTACAATTAGCCAAATATCACATAGTTATCTCGAGGGGCTAAAGATAATCACATATCTAAAACAGAATTCCAAAAAGTAATATTAGTAAAGTAAATCAAAGCAACTCTTGAATTTCTATGAAAAATTATTAAAAAAATATTTATAAAATGTAAATTTTTAGAGAAGCATCACAAAAGTAAAGCCTTAAAAAGTGTATTATTTTTAAATATTTTATTTGTTTTATTATTTCTTAATCTTCAAAATTATAAATATTCAATTAATTATATTTTATTTTTAGCAACCTAAATTACAAGGGATAGGAACTACCTCTATCAAGATTTGTTTAATAAAATTTAACACCATATAAGTAAAAGAATGGAACTTATTATCACATTTAACTGTAGGGATTTATTACAAATAATAAGAGAGACAAGTACAAGAATAATAAAAAGGGGGAAAATTAGTGGATGGTTTTTGATTAAGATTTTAATCTCTGCCTAAGGGCAAAATTTTTGGAAAAAAATTAACTATTTAAGTGAAGTTCTTAAAGTTAATTATTAATTAAGAGAGTTAAAGCATTTCAACACTTTTTAATAATATAGTTTGTTTTTTCCTTTCAGTTGAGTAACAGGATTTTAAAAAATAAGTTTGAAAATTATTTATAATAGGTATATTAACCCTACCATTATATCAATATTTATGTACAATAAGGTTTCTCTTAACCCTTAACTGATATCGTGAATTTTATTACATTAATGCTATTGTCGGGTAATGGCTGACCCAACATTTTTCATACAATTAAAATATTTTTTTTTTGGATTGACAAAGTAACCTGACTGCATATACAATGGAAAAACATAAAAAAGTGGCATTTTTTTACTAATTTTATTTTGTGGCTTTATATAAAATTTAATGAGATCACCTGACTGTAGCCTGGAAAAATACCATATTACTTAATTTATTTCAAATATTTGTCATTGCATTAGATATAGAATATTCAACCTAACATTTAGAATGTATATAAATGAATAAAACTCATTTGATCCAAATATATATTTCATAAAAATTACAAACATGTTTTTGATGATAAAAAAATTTAACATTTTTTTATGAATTTAAAAAAATTAAGATTTTTGATGATTTTTTTTCTAAGCATACTACCAATGAAGAATGTCTTTTTTATGCGTATTGTATAATAAACTAAGTAATTAAAAAATTAAATAATCGAAAATTCTTCTACGTATCATAAAATTTGAAAATGTCTGATTCTTGTACAAGACGTGTTTTGTAACAATAAATTATTATACTTCAAAACTAAATGGAAACAAATACGTACTGATAAAATTAAAAAATAATGATTTTTCAAAGAAAAATTCAACATTTTATTTAAGATTGCAAGAATTTTGCATGTATTGCATATGATGTTATTTGTACTACGGCTTTTGCATACATGGTCTCCACACTCACTACAGACATTGGAATGTTTTGTCATTAGTTGATGGACACATATGACATCGCCTGCATTTTTTCTGTTGGGGTTCAGCTTCTATTTTACATTTTTTAATATATTTCTCATAATAAATGTCAGTAATCTTGGAAGTCTGGATTTTTCAAGTCGACATCTCATATGAGTTAAGCCAAGTGATTTTGCTAAATGTATTCCAAAATCAGTTCTTGTAATTGAAGAACTGTTAACCGGTGCAATAGCCACCATAAAGTAAAATATTGCAAGAAGACACCTACATGTTCTCTGGACCAAATAATTTACACATTTTTGCTCTAGGCTGTCTTCAACATTAGTTTGATTTTAGGCTTCAATAATGTGTTATTTTCCATTGTTGTTTGCAGAAATATTGTAATGCATTGACGACAAATAACAAATCCACCTATCTTAGTCACACAGGAAAACAAAGTTTTATTCCTTCATAAAAACAAGTTTTGTTGTTCCTTCAGGATTTTTTTATTGGAGTAATTCATAACTCTGTTTTTGGGATTTTTTTTTCACAACATACCAATGAACTTCAAACCATTTTTTAATAGTTTATCAACAACTTTAACAGAACTAAACCAGTTGTCACCTGTTCTATTTCGGTTACTGCCTTCGTATGGTTCAATCTAGGAATGCTGAATTTTTTTGGATTCATTTCATCTGATTTACTGCAATAAATGAATGCATTCAACACATAATTCATCTTTGCATCACACAGACAAACAATCTTTAGTCCATACTTTTGGGGGTTATTTTTCATGTATATATTCTAAAGACACATCGACCCCGAAAAGCAACAACCATCTCATCTACAGTTCAATAACTGGACTGGCAATTTGAAATGAACATTTTAAATTATTTGGAAATATGAGCAGTTTTGTCACCATTTCATATACTAAAATGTACTTTAGTGCTACTTTAAAAATGTACAAAAACTTGCAGAAATAAAAACTGCTGAAGGAACATGCCCTGCATATATCACATCCTGTCCCATCACTCTTTCACAGAATCCTCACATCTTCTTTACCAGATTTAACCACATAAATATAATAGTCCTATAAACGCTTTTAATTTAATAATATCAATGTGAATAACAAAAGAAGTTGTGGAGCAGTATTTTAGGGATAATTCAGTGATCTTGTCATTTGTATGTTCTAATATAATATATAACATTTCAGTAAACAGTAACCTACAATAAACGACTGGATTAAAAAATGGATTCAAGTTTTTAGCATCTCAGCTCTTGCATTAGTTACCTTAATTGGTTCAGTACTCCATTTATAAAGATTTTTTCCACAAACAAATTTTTGTCTCCTTTCCCCTTCAAAAGATTTATCAGAATTGGATATACACATCACGTTTTCAATCAATTTCATGTACATAGTCAGGATCCTTCTATGTCATATTAAATATAGATTCAGTGTCACTCAACTCAACATCCAGTTCTTTAAAATAATCTATAATTTAATTTTTATTCAAACTTTTACTACTTTCACAAGAGGTACTTGTACTCTGAACTCAATTTGACAAGTGACAATGATTTTATTATAAAAGAACAAAAAACACTTGATAAGAAAATGTAATGTTACTAATATCGTCGGGTCGATGGTAACCTGAAACAGTTGTAAAAGTTAAACTAGTAAGCTTTCAATGCACGCAGCATTATAACTGACCTTGAAACACCCTGAATAGAACAGACTATGAAAATCCAGGAGGTAGAACAGTCATTGCAACATAACAAACAAAAATATACCTCTCGGGTCAAAATAGACCCAACTATAGCATAGTTAAAGGTTAATATATGAAAGTACATTATGGAAGGTAGGGAAGCAAGAAGACAGAAGCACTACAAAACCAATTAAGTCTCTTACTTGTCTTGATGACAAAACAATCTTTTGCCAAAGAATGGTTTAAATATCACAGTATTTAATTTTTACATATTAAAGGAGCTAGGAAGATAAAAACATATATCTGAATTTTATGAAGTTTCTTGCTTTTCTTAAGGGTGATTATTTTTTGCAGTAGAATAGTATGAATGCAGGAACACTTAATTCTCGTATATTAATGATGACAAGGAATCAGAACCTCATCAACATGATTAAGTTCTATGCCTGCCTCTGAAAGTAGAATGCATTTAGGAAAAGAAGCATTTATAACTCACTGTATGTAATTTTTGTTAATTTAAGGGGGACTGGAAGTAAAAGAGGGTACACAACATGTAGTACTCCCAGCTTTTGTGGCCTCCTAGGCTAGACTAGTTTTTTAACAATATTCTGAATATTAAAATATTATTTCTTTTCTAAGTGAATGGTACAGGAGAAACAATGCATCTGAAGATCAAGGGAGCCTAAACCTCTTGAACAAGTTTCTTCTTGTCCCTGAGTTAGAACCTTTTTTTGTAAAGAAAGAAATGGTTCAAATATTGAAATTTTTAATTTTTTCCCATTTTTAAAATGAAAAGAAGTTTTAAAAATTGTTTTACTATTTCAGGTGTAGAAAATTTGATAATGATTATCACTGAATCCTAAAAATCAGATCCCAAATTTTTATGGGTGTATGATACAGTTTTCTCATAATCATAATTTATTATATATTATTATAAATAATCTAATTAAGCCATTCTTTTATAATTCTTATATTTTTAACGTTCACAAAAATGTAAGCTTGTAAACAGTGAAATACGAGTTTTAGAAACTGGTTTGGTAGAATCTGATATTACCCCATACAAGTGCGTTTGCATGCGCACGCACACAATCTAATACTGTGTCTATATTATAGAATAGTAGAGATAAGAGCTAGAAAACTAATACACTTTTTATTAACTTGCTTTTTATACTTTTGTATAAATGTAGATCATTTTATCATATAGTTCAATAGTCCTTACCACACATTCTCTTTATACACTGCAAGGTATACAAATGCTTCATAGGTATACAAATCTTTAAACTGTTAAAATATATTCTTACAGAAAGATTGTCAACTAAGAAATATTTGCTTTAAAATATTAAATAAATTGGACTTACAAATATTTCTATTTATATTATGGATATAGTTAGAAAACTTAGCTTAACCTAATGTTCACTTCCCCACTACAACCATATTGTGCAGACATCAGAGTATCTGAGTTTGTCCACAGGCAGCCTGTCTACCACAATATCACAGAACTAATAAGAAAGAATCTATCAGCAAAAATTAAAAGCAAAGCTGGTGAGAAGAACAATCAGATTTCAGAGTAACTACAATACCACTCAAAGGAAAGCTCAAGAATTCTTAAAACAGTGATAACTCATCATAGACTTAATTTCTTGGCTACTTAGTGAATTATTTCAAGATGGGAACAGTACATTAATGGTCGCTGATTTTGCACTGCCAAACTGCAACAGTTGTAAGTTTTAAATCGACACAACCCCCTTGAAAATAGGTTAAAATAGATAGCTAAAGGGCTCAACTTTTCCCTTTCCTAGAATTGTGTGACACGTGTAAGTATCCAACTTAACTACTAATCACTCCACCAGATCCTCTCCACTCATGGAGATTTGTGCATGGTACATTATGATAAAAAGAAAAAACTATTTAACTCACCCTATAAAACATTACAGCACACTATAAAAAGAATATAACACCAATGAAAATTTAATTACGTTTTTAGCATTGCAGATAAAAATATATAGAATTAAAAACACCATCTAATAAACATAAAATGTAAACAAACTAAATATCCAAATAAACCATAACCAAAAGATCTTTTTTTTCAGCAAATGATTTATTTCATTCAGAAAACTCATATAAGAACAATATTTATATGTTACTGTATATGTAATATAATATAGTACTAAACAGATTTGTAATACAAAAAACATATAATTCTTAAGTAATAAAAATTCTGCTAAATCCCTCATGTTTTTTGACTAGAAAAGTTTAAAATAAGGTTGTGTTTATCATTATCATTGACAGCGTTACAAAACTGCACTGCTTCTCCCTCAAATTGAGTGATATACAAAGGTCACTGGGAAAGTTTTACAATACAACAGAACAGATCATCACAGGGGGTTAAAGTTAGCGCTTGTTTAGTCAGGTTCAAACCTGCACTGCAGCCACTCTAGTCATTATCTCAGTGTCATTTGCTTTTTAGCTATGTTAGTGAAAAGAGGTAGTGATGGGATCGAACATGGTTGTAAACTGAAACTGGGCAATTTTGCACACGAGTTAAAAGTTAATCAGTGTTTAGAGGAAATGACTCTTGTGCTTGGAGAGAATTGTTCTCATCATACAATAACATTTAGATGATAAAAAAAGTTTTAAAGTGGAAATTTTAGCCTTGAGGACACTCCAAGGTCAGGTCAACTGTCTTCATCTGTGACCAAGGGAATCATTTCTGTAGTATAAAAAATGCTTTGAAACAAATAGGCCTGTGACCTGCCACCAAATAGAAGTGACCTTGCTATACAACATAACATAAAATGGTCATGCTATTCTGTGAGATCACCTTCAAGTTAGAAAGCTTTGTACCCTTTGGGTGCCATGTAATTTGACTGACAATCAGATGGCACATACTTCTTCATGGTGCCATGAAATGTTGAAAAAGTTTGAATTGAGAAATCTTCCTATGTGAAAAATATTGTGATATATTGTGGCTGTACTATTGTGAAGTCCCAACAAGCGTCCAAACAAAGAGTGGGTGTTGGAAGATGAGAAGATATAATGGCTGTTCAAAAATCCACATGAGTGAAGAAGAAAATAATGACTGTATTTTTTTAGTGTGAGAGTTTTACAGCGAGTTGTGTTGAAAACTCAGAAGAGAGTTACAAGCAAGTGGTATACTGAGAAACGCCTGCCAAAAGTTGTTGAAGCTCTCAAGAAGCTATGCCCAAACTTAAGGATGGACACATTAATGGTTTCTTCACCATGATTACACTTGTGGAGCACACTGCTCTAAAGTTTGCTTAGTGTTTGGCCAGAACTGGAATAAAACTGTTAGAGCATTCTCCCTACAGTCCTGATCTCGCGCCATGTAACTTCATGCTGTTGTGAAGTCCCAACAAGCATCCATGTAACTTCATGCTGTTGCTTCAGGTGAAGGAGAGACTGAAAGGAAAGAATTTTATGAGCAATGATGACCTCCTAAGGGTTTGGAATGAATGAGTATGTCCAGATGTCTGACTAAACATGACAAAGGATGGAGAACTGTATGTGTGGTGGATATTATTTTAAACATTATAAAATATAGTCATATTGCAAAATTTTCCAAGTTCCCTTTATATTATAGCTTGCTGTTCATCTTCCAAGCTGACCTATACAATGCACTGTTTAAACAAAGTATGTTTTAATGTAAAGCAAATCTTCATTCTGAGGTTGGAACATATTTAGTTTGAAATAATGAAGAAATAATTTCAAAATAAACTACTTACAAAATTTAATATAAAAACATTTACAGAATTTATAAAGATTACACAAAAAGTAGTTAACAAAACTAATACTATAATCTTTCCTGAAAGAGATTCCTACATGAAATATCTCATGCTATAAAAGAGCTTATTTCTATACTACATTAAATTAAGTTACAGAAATATCAGGCCAAATTATCTAATAGATACCTTACCCACAAGTTTGCAATTAATGCAACCCTTGAATCAGAAACTACCAACCAACCATTCAAAGGTGACAAACTATGTTGTCATGTAACTAACAAAGTGTGGTTGTTGTACAATTTACTTGATGGTGCCATCATTGCAAGACTTATATAGTTAGTGAGCAAATTTGTTTAATCCTTATAGTACCTATCCAATGGAGAAGGGATCAAAAATAAATAAAATGGAAGGATGAAGGAACCAGCACTCCCTCTGAGTGCAAGTTCCTAAGAAGACCAAGATGGTTCACAACAGTTTGTTATTGCTAAATAAAAGGTCATTTTTCCAAAATGACTGGTCATAATTTTAGTGATGGATCTACAATATCTGTAATTGATGTATATATGTGATGTATGAAAAAATCAAATTAAGGCGAAGTAAAAATTACTTTATAGATAACCTGCAAATTCATAAAGTACAACCAAAACAATTTTATCGGAAAAATTTGAAAAAGGGCTAGCCTATGAAGTCAGGTTTTTTGTCTCGTTTAACAGGTTCAAGTTTTACCAGAAATCCTGGATCAGGAAGCTTACTACCACTCAGTCTTTTTATTCTTTACATTTAAATAATCTCTGGAAGAAAGCCATATATTTTACAATGGCCTAAAAATGAATCCAAAACAGGTTCCATTAAAGTGAGGTGTTTTAGTCATTCATTTTCTTGCCAAATGATTTGGAAGCAAAATAAAAACAGACTTACTGTGCAGATTTTAATAATAATTTTGTAAAAACTGTAACTGTGTACTTTCCAGCGAGGAGATTTTCATTTCATCCAGCATATAATGTTAGGTAGGATGGAAAAAGAAATTAGAAAACCTAAATTTTAAACAAATAAAAATACTCTTACTTAAGAGCAATTTAGAAATTAAACATTCTAGAAACCGATCATTTTAAATATGAAAGATTCATCACGTTAATCAGTGAAAATTGTAATGGGATCATAGAATTAAAAAAAAATATTTATGAAAAATGTTAAACAGCACAAAATATCACAATTTAAACTGTAGTACAAACATAAATTGTATATGGCAAACTATACTACAAGTAAATACGGTTAAGTAACTGGGAGTAATTTTAGATGTGAATCTGTGTTGGAAGGAACATAAATAAAATAAAAAAAGATATCAGATTATGTATATTTAAATTTTATTTCTTAAAGAATTTTTGTTCAACAAAGTTACTGAAGATGTATTGCTCTTTGATAGTACTGAGATTAATGTATGGTATAACTTGTTGGGGAGGTATGTATTATTCTAATATAAAGCCATTATTGGCAGCACAAAAACATGTAATTAGAATGATTTCATATAAAAATAGATTTAATGAATCTTTTCCACTTTTTAAAAAACTTAGCATATTGTCCTCAAGATATTTGCATGTTTTTAGAATCATGAAATTTTTTTATAAAAGGAGTAATAAATATGTAACACAAACAAATGTCAAGAGTAATTCAAGTATGAATGATAAATTTGTGTTACCTTTGCCAAAATTGGAACTACATAGACATTTTTATTCATGTGTGGCTCTGAATGTATGCAATTTGTGATACTAAATTTAAAACAGCAGCACCAATCACCAAGGATAGTGAAAAGATGACTTAGTTCATTTAAACTCTAATTTTCCTGTCACAAATACTCTTAAACCAATCATTTTATACTGACTTAAGAAACCTAAGATATAACAATCCATCAATATGTAACTGATTATATAATATAAAAAAAATTAATGAATTAATTAAAAAATGTTAGTTTAAACATAACAAAAAAAATAATTTACAACACTAAACAGAACTAAAATAATCTGTATATCCTTTTAAATTGTAATACCAACATGTAGATATTTAAACAACATTTGCCAATTATAAACTTTTAGCTTACTGAGACAGCTAAATTGTTTTCTTTGTTATTAACATATTATACTGGACGTTCATCGTAATATGAGGATGTGGAAACTGGTCACGGAAAACGAACACCAATGAAATACAAATGGGAAGATAATGAAATTCACAATCCTGCTGTTAGTATATTTTCTTGGTAAAGATTGAGCATAGCTACAATTTTTGTGAAAAATCCATACACCACTGTACAATAATTCACAACCTTAAGTCAAAATTTCAATAACTCAAAAGAAAACTTATTTCTTTCAACTCTGAGTTACTAAGGTTTGACTGTGATGTAATTTTGAATACGAAAATGATTCATTTGTCTGTAATTCATACAAAAAATACTTAATTAAACGACATTAAATTAGGCTTTGTTGGACTAGTGCTTAAATGCACAGATGTCTTTAGCATTACACAGTCCACCATAGGAACTATCTTGGGAAAAATAAGGAAAAGAAATAAAATAAGGCAGATGCTTTAGAAAAGTGTGCATCAAGGCTCATCAATTTTGATAAAAAAAACAACAAAAATTATCAAGATTTTCTTAGTCTGCAAGTATAACATAATGATGAAATTTTGTCATTATTTTTACTTCTGTATAGAAAAGTATTTCCCTCTCTACTGTTCATACTCCATCAAAATTTTCTCATTTTCATACATGTTTATAGAGAACATTCCAGAGAACAATTTGTGATTCAAATTAAATTCTGATGAGAATTAGCCGAATTATAAAACAAATTTGATAAATACATATTTAATTTTTGCTGAAATGTCTTTTTTATTAGTAATATTTGGACAATTATAGTAGTATCTTGAATAATAGTCAATAAAATTAAATGACTGTTTTCTTAACACTTGCAACGCTGCCAAAAAAAAAAAAACATATTTTACTGGTTAACTAATTTTTTTTTAATAAGTGACACTTAAATTTAACGAAAACCCCATTTTTATTGTTTTAAATCTTTTCAATTTTTTTTGTATTTTATTATAATGGACAGCGATGGTCATCCAAAGTCAGTAGTATTTGTAACTTAACTGATGACTGATGGACAGCTATTGTAGTCCATGATTAACCTAATTTCTTCACAATGTTTCATGAACACAACAGCTAATAAACAATTTTTTTTTTCTTTGTAATTTATTTTTCAATGTTATGTCTAACTGGAGATTATGTATTAATTTTTATATATAAATGTAGATTATATACCGATTTCACCCACAAGTTATTCAATGTGCAAATGCCATTGGCCTGAAAGTGCTCAATATATTTAGTTTTTTTTTTTTTTTTACTTCTTTTTAGATAAAATTATTGATTTTTCTATTACAAACACTACATAAATAAATGTGATATGTTTGTATTTGAATCAAGAGTTAGCAATAATTAGCAATAATCAACAATAATAATAATAATAATAGAAAATAATAACAATTAACAATAATAATTAACAGTTTGGTATATATTTTCATTCATTTATTTTTTTTTTATAAATACTTAGGTTATGCTGTTAAAAAATTTTACTCACCATATTTGTCTATTTGTAAAACACAAAAAACAAAAACTGCAAATTTTTGAATGAAAAAATGTTTAAATATAGAACATAATTATTTATGAAAAACAATTATGTTTTTTAAAAGTAAATGGCAGAAATAGTTCTATAAGAATTACTTATTATTTACATAATACAAAAAACACACAAATATACATTTGTGTATATTTACAAAAAAAATACTATTTTGAAACGTTACTACATAAAAATTTATATATAAATAAATATATATATATATATATATCATAATAAAAGTGTAAAAAATGACATTATAGAAAAGTGTAATACAAAAAAAAAACAATTTTATGGTCACATATAGAAAAGAAAAATAGTTTTCTGATGTTCTTCAAAACATTTACCGAGACACAAGGCTGGTAACCCATAACAAATTGGGCAGTGATACATTGTGTCTTAATAGATCGTTTTACTTGCACATACCCCACTTTTTTCTGGGGGGGGGGGGGTATCCTCTTCTATCCTTCTTTACATGGGAAAATGTTTGGGATATGATGCAGGATAGCAGTACTTTTTAAAATCGTATAAAGCATCAGTACTCCAACAACACTGGGAACAAAAAAGAATTATTTTTTGTCTCAAGAAGAAAAATATGTGATTCTGATAGTATTTTTTCTCCTGAACTCAAATATGTTATTGGTTTTTCAACTGATAACATATTTTGGTTATGCAAGGTTTCTGATAGAAAGGCATTTATAATTTCTAACATTTCAATACTTTCTGCATTCTTATCTACATAATATTCAAACATCTGACTCACTTAGAAAGTAATAAATGACAATTTTCTGCTATGTTTCATATGTGAAGCATCACTCTTGATGGTCCAACAGTAATAGGCCAGCTTATTAGGATTCCATTTGTATTGAGACCTCATTTCCATAGCTGATTTCTCCTGATGAAAGTGTTCCCCATGCTCATCACTCACTGTTCCAAGATTTTCCGGTAAGAAATCTAGGTACGAGTGCAGGAAGGGTACTTTTAAGGACATATTACAACCCAAATTTTTATAAGATTGTTGACAATATCACAGTAATTTTCCAACTTTTGATTTCCCAATTGCCAAGCTGCTTTTTCCAGTGGATTCAATAATTCCTCAAACTTTTCATCATGCATTAGTGATTGTATTTGTGGACCCACAAATATTCCTTTCCTTCTTTAATTTTTGCATCACTAATTTCAATAAACTTCTGTTTTAAGTACATGAAACCAGAAGTATTGCCCAAGGCCTTGATGAAATTCTTCATTAGTCTTAGTTTGATATGCAATGGAGGTAGATACACATTTTTAGGATTACACAATGGGTCGTTTCACATTTTTCTGTTCAGGAATGAGTGATTCGCGTTTAGGCCTTTTCTATTCTAATGAAATGGTATTTTCTGATCCTACTATCCCATTCACACAAAAAACAACAGTACATTGTGTAATCAAGCTGCACATCAAGAATAAGTGCAATTACCTTCAAATCACTATAAATATTCCATTCACACACTGCATATTGACGCTTTTTCGATATAAATTAAAGTTTTTATGATTCTTTCATACTAGCAGAGTGAGCCACAGTTACTGATGGAAATTTATTGCCTTTATGCAGAAGCACAGCTTTTAAACTAACTCTAAAGGAATCAATGAACAAGCTCCATTCTGTTGAGTTATGTTCATTAAAAAGTGTCTCCATAAGAGAAGAAATGTCATTATGACTTTGGCATGGGCAATTCTTCGGAGTGTGGAACTGTCTCAATGCAAATTACAAGTTATGGTACACTACTGTATGTTTTGATTTTGACGTAATCCCTTTAATGTTAGTTAAGCAAAAATAACAGTTAGAAGAACGATTTTTGGGTTTCCTCCAAATCATAGGGATAGCAAATGGCATGTGTCATTTTTCCATGCAGTGAGAAGCCTAGAACATGACAAAAAGCAGATATGTGGGGCCCACGCCCTTGTTTGGTCCACAACTTTACACCCAAAATAAAGTTCATAACATGTTTTCACTAATGGAGTAAGGTTTCACCTTTGGGACTTGAGTGTCACTTCACCACATACATAACAAAAATTGTTAGGATAATTTAAACAAAATCTAGGCATTTTGTAACTAATGACTAATTCAAAGAAATAAAGTTGTAACGATGTAATACACAATAATTCAGACATACAAAGCACTCACAATGATGTGTTTACTGGTTCATTACTATCTCACAACTGGCATCGTTCTGATGAATGTGTGCTGCACTAGATCATGTTTGTACATGTCTATACATGTCTGAACTTGCACAAAAGTAACAATGCTATCCTTTGAGTTATCTCATTTGGTTCCATCATATTTACAACGCTCAAGGAGCTTTTACTTGACAATGGACCAAAAAAACATTTTAAAATACTTAAAAAATTAAAATAACAAAAAAACTGTGAGTAATGAAGAAATTCCAAATACATATTTAAAAACAGGATAAAAAACGGCATTGAATACACCTATTAGTACTCATGAACAAAAATTATGTTGGCCAGTGTAATCAAAAAAGGTATGGCATACAAACTGATCCCATATGGAAAAGCAGTACAATAAATGTAAAAAGTTCCTCATTTGTGAGTGGTTTCTATTTTTTTTTATTCCGGCATACGGTGATTTTGATGAATTTTTAAATAAAAGAGCTTGTTTATTTGTCTCAGTCACTATTAGATCAGTAAGTTTTTTTGTAAAAAGCAAGTCAAAGAAGTGTATAGGATCACTTCCAGCAACCCACCAGGTTGGTCTAGTGATGAACGTGTCTTCCCAAATCAGCTGATTTGGAAGTCAAGAGTTCCAGCGTTCAAGTCCTAGTAAAGCCAGCTATTTTTACACGGACTTGAATACTAGATGGTGGATACCGGTGTTCTTTGGTGGTTGGGTTTCAATTAACCACACATCTCAGGAATGGTTGAACTGAGAATGTACAAGACTACACTTCATTCACACTCATACATATCATCCTCATTCATCCTCTGAAGTATTATCTAAACGATAGTTAACGGAGGCTAAACAGGAAAAAGAAAGAAAGAAAAGGATCACTTCCAGCAGGTAAAATTTTTAAGCCAGGTAAGTTATTACATGGTTCTATGTTGAATTGAGGTTGATCTCTGAGCCATTTTTTGTCCGTGTATTGTGTTGTTGGTGCTGTAGTTTGCTGGGTAGAAGTGGAAGTTGGAGGAACTGAAACAGGGTGGTCTAAAAGTGTGCTAGTGTTGTTGTGGATTATCAATGGTTTCCTCATTATCACCACTTACTAAGAAGTCAAATTCTCCTGACAATTCATCTGATAGAGAGAAATATCATCATCACTTCAAGAAGAGCTCGTAGTTCTTTGACGCTTCAAATTATATTTCTCTCTATCCAATCTCCTTTCGGTCATTAAGGTTGAAGTTGTACCTCCCCATGTATGGTACTGGCTTAGATGGCAATGAATTTTGCATTTTGGAATGTGAGCTCTTTAACCCTTCTTGGGTATGGTGCAACCTAAAACAAAAATAATTATTTATAAAAATAATAACCATTTGAAAAGTATTACTTTTCATGTTATAAGTTTTTATACTTTCACCAAGCATGAAACAGACTTGACATAAATTGTATTTTTGTACACTTTTGAATATAGTAAATAAACATAGTTATACAGCATAAGTAATAAATAGTATCGCAATAAAATAGATTGAATCAAGTATATAAAAAATATTTGAAAATATGATAACGTACAATTAGAAATAAGCTACAAAACATTTGACTGATGGAGTTGTTTTTTTTTTTTAAATTTAACAGGTTTATTGGGTTTCAATTTCCAAAATGATGTGTGTGTGTGTGTGTGTATATATATATATATATATATATATATGCAATAATAATAATAATGCATCAACAAATTCACTGAATTTAAAAGTAATGTAACAGTGTTTTATTTGAAAAATGATAATAGTTAAATCAAACTGAAAAAATTGTAATATTTCAAAAGAAAAAAGGTAATACAGTACAAGAAAAATCATGAGTAAAAAACAGTGCAGCAATATACTCTGATTTTTAAATATAAAATTTTGGTAAAATTAATAAAAGACAAGAAATTACTTCAGAAAGTAATAGAGAAATATTGATGAGAATAAATATTTCATATTGTCAAAAAAATATATTATAATAATTAACTTAAAATCCTACAAATTGTCAAAAAAATAAATTATAATAATTGTCTTGCCTGATAAGTTAACTTGTATTTAAATCTCGTGTCTTGAAATTAGATTAAATTAAAATAAAATATTCTTGAATAACCTTCACTACACTTACAAAAAACTCATTTAAGATTAAAAATTAAAAAAATCTGCAAAACATTTATGTAAGACATGGCAAAACTGTAGTGGTCTATTTATAAAGGAAACCTTACTGAATGACTGTAAGCGAGTGCCAGTCTTGTAAAAAAATCAAAACAAATATAATATGCACATAAAAAAGTACAACAATGGTAGTCCATACTTACTCAGTAAAGCCAGTGTGGACAATGATGGTAGTCCACAGCGTGTGATATGTCAAGTTAACTGTGTTTTTGAAGTTGTATTTTTTTCCATATTCAACGTTAAATTGATGTTTAATTTGTTGAATCATGTTCACAACAACATGAAGGTCTTGCTGACAGTCTTTTTTTGATTATTAAAAATGGTTCATCATGAGTATGCTCTTCAAGGACAAACTGTTAATAAAGAGTACTGTTCCTTATTGGCTAAGAGATGTTGTTTGAAGCAAGAGACCACACCTTTGAGAAAATGAGAAGTGGAAAATTCATTATGGCAATGTTCCAGCCCCCTGCAGCACAATTTATCAAGAGATTCTTGACAAATGGATCGAACAACTTCAACAAGCTCCTTACTCTCTACACATGGTTTCCTGGTATTTTTGGCTTTTTCCTAAGCTTAAAATGTTTGCTTAAAGGAAAGATATTTGAAGACAAAAGAAATGCAACAAGAGAATTTATGATGTTAAAAAACTGAAAAATGCCTAAAAAATTTGTTAAAAATGAACGAAAAATGCTTCCAACAATGGATACATTACTAAAATAAGTGTGTTAAATCAGCCATTAAAGCAAGCTTGAAGGGAGGAAGGGAGATATTTAGATAAGGACAAGTATTGAACTAAAAAGACTAAGTACTTTTTGTTTTTATGAGCCGAGGTCAGATAATTTTTGATCACATCTCATATCCAATATACATTATAGTTTTATTAATTTAAATGCCTGGTTTTCTAAAATATTATATATTCATAAGTATTATATAGTTTACGTTGTTGTTCTTGGTTTTTAGAAGCTATGTGTAAAATTTACATGTGGTTAGTATCATTGTATTTGTGTTCTCTGATGGTATGAGGTGATCTGCAAAATTCAATTCTGACTTGTGGAGTGCCTATATATGAGGGTAAATATATAGCCAACCTTCCAATCTAGAATTTAATGGTATCACTATGATCTAATTTGTATACTTCTACATTGCTATGTTTGTTGTTGTATGATTTGGTATTTTTTTTTTTTTTTGAAAGTAATATAGTAATCTTCTTAATGATGGAAACTGAAATGATAGAAAGTTTACCTGACACTGTTGGTTTCATTTTTCTTCCTACAATAATATTATCAATAGAGATTTATAAGGTCTATTCACAAAATAACCAAACATTTTTAATGAAACATGTTTTATCAATATTATGTTTGATAAAATATAAACAATACTTATCTTACTTTACGTTTATACTTAAAGTACTTAAGTGTACTTACGTACTCTAAGTATATAAAGTATACTTATTTAAAGTACTTAAAAGTATATACTTTTAAAGTAAAGTACTTCGAAGAACTTATAAGTTTATGTTTTATCAATAAAAATTTACAAGGTCTATTCAGAAAATAACCAAACATTTTTAATTACGCGCTAACAGAAATATTTAGTGATGAGCGGTTGGCTGCACTGTGTTCCGCATAACCTCCTCCATTACCAAATGTTCTTGGATTGTTGATATCCTGTTTAAGTTTTCATGTTATTCTTAATTGAGTGCAACATGTTTAAGCATTAGTAGTGATTTTTATAATGTGTGATTTTCAGGAGCATCAATACAATATAAAATTTTGCATGAAACTGGAGAAAACTTTCAGCGAAATGTTTAACTTTTGAAACAAACTCACAGAGCTGATGCTCTGGGTTGTACACAATGTTATGAATGGTTTTCACAGTTTAAAAGTGGTCGTCAGTCAATTGAAGATGACCCTCGACCAGAAAGGCCTTCGACTTCAACTGATGACACCTGTGTTCAGAAAATCAAGGATCTGGTGCATGCAAATCGCTGATTGACTGTCAGAGAACTTGCAGAAGAGATTAGCATCTCAATTGGATCATAGAATGACATTTTGACTGAAAAATCATACACGCATTGAGTTGCAGCAAAATTTGTTTCTCGTTTGATGACCGAACAGCAGAAAACATTGAGTGGATGTTTGTAAGCTACTTCTTGAACATGCCAATGATGATGAAACATTCATGCAAAGGACCATAACACAAGACAAAAGCTGGGTTAACGGCTATGACATAGATACAAAAGTTCAATCACTACAATGGATTAGCAAAGGATCTCCACACCCCAAGAAGTACGTCAGTCTCGATCCAATGTCAAAGTGATATTCTGTTTTTTTTTTTTTTTTTTATTTTAATGGAATTGTGCATTTTGAATTCTTGCCTTAAGGGAAAACAGTAAACAGTGTGTACTATCAAGGAGTTTTAAAATGGTTACATGAAAAAATCTGCAAAAAAAGACCAGAGTTGTGGCGAGACAACTCATACTTCCTTCACCACGACAATGTTCCCACACATTCAACTTTGTCAATTCGTCATTTTTGTGCCAAAAGTCATATGACTGTCCTCCCTCAGCCTCACTACTCGCTACACTTGGCTCCTTGCAATTTTTTCTCATTTCTGAAATTAAAGTCTGTAATGAAAGAAGAGCATTTTGAGACTATTGATGACATTAAAGCAAATTTATCAGACCTTAAAGGCCATTTCAAATGAAGCTATCCAGGACTGCTTTGCAAAGTGTCCACTGGAACAACACTGGAAAAACACTGTGAATAGGGGAAGGGAGAACTTTGAAGGGGACAAGAACCAACGATCTGTAAAATTAATAATAAGCATTAAAAAGATAAACTTTGGTTATTTGTTTAATAGATCTTGTATATCATAAAATGAATTGAGATATTTTTAACAAATTTCGTGTACATGTATCCAACAACATTTTCTACACAACACTATTAACAATTTCATTCATATCTCATTACTTATAAACAGCTTTGAACAAATGAGATGTTATTTGGTTCACAATAAAAAGTTTAACATATTTTATCTATTAATTACAATTCTATAAAAGTAATATTTACAGACAACTAATTTTTTTTAATTAAAAAAAATTTAATGATATTATCTTGGAATTTTGAAAAGTAAAATTTCAAACTTATTTATTTTGTAGATGTTACTGGGTACATTGAACACTAACTTTATTAGTAAATATGTTATTCCATTCTACAATATAAATTTATATTGAAAAAGTACAAATTGGCAAATAGAGGGAAAATGAAGTGATAAGACAATTGGCCATATGAACTTTTTTGTGTTTTTGATGTCCTGAATCAGTCCTTAGGTTTGGTCAACACCTCCCAGGACACTCTGTACATGTTAGTGTTACATTTTTTTTTCCACTAGCTGCATTTTTGATTTGTTCTGATTGTGTTCATATACTGCAGTAAATTAATTTGGGTGAACTCTGTTGATAGATGAGTTCTGCCTACTAATAAAGAGATGATGCCATAAACACAGAGATGCGAGTATAATAAGATATACTCTTATCTTATAATACTATTATACAATGAAAGATATTATTATTTAATATATTCCCTATTGAATAATATCTTTTCAAAGCATTGTAAAAAAATTCAGTAAGAAAATTTGAAATGGATGAACCAACTGGTAGGCCTGACTGACTGTAGTACATGTACATAAGGTAATTTTGTTCTGTAACTGTTTGTGTTAAAGTTATAATTCCAGTAATGATTTCTGACTGTTTTGGTACTTACGTATTAACGCCACCACAGCTACAGCTTTATTTAAAATTGAGTATTTATTTTATTGAGTCTCTTTAATTTTAAGAAATGGTTATTTATTTTATAAATATAATTTAACTAAACTTAACCTACGCTCGCTTCGCTCGCTAACCTTGACTAATTAACACCGTAATTTTTTGAGTATTTATTTAATAAATTTAGTAATTATTGCAATTATTTATTATATTATAAAATATTACGGTGTTAACTAGTCAAGGTTAGCGAGCAAAGCGAGCATAGGTTAAGTTTGGTTAAATTATATTTATAAAATAAATAAATAAACTGTTTAATCTATGTTAAACTCTATATTGGCCCATTTCCCACCGAAATCCAATTGACTACTTTGTTTGTAAATAAAGCTGTAGCTGCGGTGGCGTTAATATGCAAGTACCACTGATCTTTTTAAGAAGTGAACAACACGACTAATGTAATATGCAGATGGATTCTTATATTGGTAAGTTAGAATAAAGCATTAAAAGAATGATAAAATAAAGATAACAAGCACACAACTGGATTTTCATCAATTACAATTACATTTTCAAAATATGAACACAACAAATGACTCAAATTCCTTACCTGACCTTATCCAAAATAGATATCAAACCTTCCTTTAGACAAACAGTCTAAAGAAATGGGTCCTTTTTCATATCATAAATGGGATATGTAGTGAGAGAAAACAATTTAGTCCAGCACAGGATCAGTTATTAGTGAGAGGATAAAAAAATTGACCATTGACTACCTCTGCTGTGGATTTAAATCAAGTGTTAGCAATTAGTAAGAAGTGCAGCTAGTAAGTAAACATGTGACAACTGTTTTGAACAGGCTCCAATTAAATTGAACTGGGTTGCAGTCAGTTAAAATGTAGTTAAAAAATCTGTAACTATTTGAGCCAAAGCAATGGAAACTGGCCCAAAGAAGGCTGTACAAATACTGTTTTCCAATGAAAATTCAAGGCAAAACATTGGTTACATAGAATTTAAAAAAGATCCTACCAAACTCCTTTAAGCAATGCTTTATTAAGCAGATACAATAAGATTAGATAATTATTTACAAAAAGTATGCTTGTTTAAGGGCCACAATAATCTTGACATATGTTATGATCATCATGTTAATCATCCATCATTAAATAACGAAAAAGTGTCGCTCTACATTAGTTTTTAAATTAGAAACTAATTACACAAACTTCTTTTGTGTAATAATAATATTGGAATTTTTTTACTTTTTTTTAATCAATGAGAAGTAATAAGAGTCAAATTGTCAGAACATTAGTATTCAAATACCTTTATTCTAATGGAAATGACTTGGATATTGCACCAAAAAAAGAATCATTACAATCCTTTTCACCTGAGTTATATCCCTCAGTTAGTTATTCAAGTTATTAAGTACCCTTACCAAAAATGTTGTTATTCAGTACTATAAAAGTATAATATAAATTATTTTTGAACTAAATAATTAGTTATTGTATACAATTGGTTATTGTATTAAGCCTACCAATTGGCAAATTTAAAGATTAAGATTAATTAGATGAGGTTAGTAAGCAAAGCAAGCATTAGGTTATATTTGCTAATACTGTAAAAAGTTCAGAAACCAGTTTAAACATAAACTGAAACCAGCATAAACATTTCATTACAATCTACCAATAACTGAAACATGTTGAAATTTTAACTGAATGAAATATATTTAAGAATGAATAATAAACATTAGATACAGGTAATAGGAAAAAGAAAAATGTAAATACAAGAATATTGATACAAATTCAAAACATTATCCTTACCGGAATAGAAATATGTATTTTTTTTATTTTTCATTTTAAAATCTTTATAGATCAAAAACTACAATAAAGTGATGCTTTTTTTTATATTTACAATCAGCATGGTGTAAACAACAACATATGCCAAGATTGACTTTTGAATGCACATCATCTTTCTAAATAATTACCTAAGATTTTACTAAATACTTCATAAATGTTGGCTAATTGATTAAATTAACATGTTCATCATCTTGGATTCCTATCGCTGTGAACCACAGAAGAATCAGATATGTGTATAATGTTCAGAGAGAAAAGAAATATTACAGCATCTGTGTATTGGATGTTTCATTACACTAACAAAATTTCAACACGATAGAGTATCCATTTACAAGACGTAAGAACTTCTTTTATTCACATTACATCTCCACTGGGGATTTTCATTTTCTGTCCTTCCTAGCATTGTAACTCTAACACTTTTAGCATTAGTAACCATTTCTGTAACTAACTACAACTAGTAATATTAGCACCTACAACTAGTAATATTAGCACTCTTACTCATAGAGAGCAAAAAGTAGTTTTGAGGATGAAGGTATTCTGAAATGCATTAACTAAATGTTAACGAGTGACAATGCTACGAAGGGGAGAAAATAACACTCAAATCAATGAATAAGAATAATCATTTGAATTATTGGTATTTTCTACCTTACTTGCATTATTTCTATTAGAATTAATGATTACATATTTTTTTAAATCGTAAGTGCATGTTCTATTCTGACCATGCATATTCATTCATTTTGTGCAGGTGCAGCCACATGTATGTATGTTTCATTTTATTTATGACTCACCTTTGTACCAAATTATGATATCTAGAAGCATGATGTACTGAAACAATGATATCTTTTATTATTATTAATATATCTGGAAACACGGATTCACAAGATACATAATGATTGGATGGATTTCTAATGCATAATGTAACCACTTTCAGTACTGTTTAATAGCACTTTTTCTTCAGAAGTTAGAATTGTTCTTAAGTAACTCTTTTCTTTTATTAAACACATATTTAATAAGCGAATTCAACACAAATAAAATTACTTAACAACATAATAAGCAGGTTTCTTAACTACTTTAAGACTAACATTAATTAGTATTTAAAGTAACTCAACTGAGGCAGAAACTGAATATAGCTCTGGAAAAACCTTCTGGAAGCATGTTTCTAGATAGTTAGAAAGTGGGTAAATAATTTTGTAGAAGTGAATACAGTAATTTAGTAAAATTGAATACAATAATTAATATGAGACAAAAATACCTACACCAGTATAAATGTTTTGGTTTTTGCTTACTTATTTGTCTTAGTATATAATTACTCGTGATGTTTAACAAAATTTTATTTCCTCTTTTATAAAGTGAATAAATTTCATCTTGCGTCTTCTTCACCGTCCACGGCCACAGACAATTGAAACATTTTAAACAAAGTTATTAAAAACGTATTATAAACTTTTATTAGGTTTGTCATAGAATACACATGCAACATAATTCTAAAATAACTCTTAGATCACGAGTAAATGTGTGTAGGAACGGTACATTTTTGAAAATTGTCACCAATACTGTTACCGTTGAATTCAAAGAGAAATTAATTTCCCCACAAGCAAGTGAGGTTTTTGACAAATTTTCAGTTAGTCATACAATTTTTAAAATACCACAGCTTACAAAGCACTGAACAAATTACAAAATCGTCATAAGAAAGTGACGCAGTTTCTTGGCTACTATATCTAAGTTTGGCTATTATTACAAGTACTGTCTATTGGTTATTTTGTACATTCGTATTCTAAAACTAGGAAGAAATTGTTAATAATATAAAATTTCAACATTTTATATAATTTTACTGTTTTATGCTTTCTATTATTTTGCTTGCTGTGTATTAAACGAAATAATAAACTAACTATGGAATTTAAAATAATGCAAATACTTGTGACTTAATTAAACTTTCATTCGATACATTTTTTAGTGTTTTGTTGTTGCTATTTGAACACGCGTACAATTCTGCTGCATGACTTCTTACATTGTAATTACAGTTTGTCAGTTGTCAGCACTTGTGAAAAGAAGAATGAAGTGAATAAGTGTTTGTGTTAGGGTTATCTCTACGTTTTCGATTTGTTGAATATGGCAGCCGAAATTAAACCTGCTACGAGTAATAGTGGTGATAAATTTAATTCTACAAAAAAACCTGTACTTTTGTCTAAACTTGAAGGTTGTAACGATGATATTAATCAAGCAATTATAATACCTGGACAAGATGGTGTGATAAGTGTTTCAGATGACAGGTAAAGTTAGGCAGTCTCGATGTCAAAGTTCTTATTTATTGAATAGTTGACTTTTTTTTTTATTTTTGGAGGCCTATTTTACGTTGAATTATCATTATTTTCTACCTTGTGTAGTATTTTTTTCTGTATTTTGTGTGTTGTTAGCTTAATAACCATTTATATTTTAGTTGTTTAGGAAAATACATTTTCTACAATTTTGTTGTAAAACTTTGTGGGTTCATGAAACAGTTGAATTATCTTTATTGTGTAAAATAAATCTATAATGATTTTTTTTTTCTGTTTGTCTATATTATTTGCTTGTAGCTTCATTACAGTTTGGTTTTTATCATTTATTTCATTTGAAACTATTTTATTATGTAATAGAATAACAAAGAAGTGACAGTTTAGCTTCAGATTGGGCCCTACCAGTGTTTTTGTAATATCGGGTATTCATTTTTTTTTCTCGTAATTAGATCATTTATATAATACAGGCACATAAATGATGTTAGAATAACGTTACATAGTTATACAGGTTACTTATAATTCATTGTATGTATTATGAATAATATGTTTATAAATTTAATCCAGACTCCACTTAATATTCACACAAAAATTATTCTTGTAATTCATGCCGTATAATTATAAATTTTCCATTATTATGAATGATCATGTAGTTTTTATGTACCAGAATAGTATTGAAACCGTACTTTGTGGTTTTAACATAGGCCTTTCCAGTGTGGAAAATCATCTAATAAATTTAAAATACAGTACAGTTGCTTTTTAATTTGAGTAAAATAAACTTTCATTGTATTCTGAATTAAGTTTATTAGCATATCCATTTTATAAATAAATATTATATATATATATATATATATATATATGTCAAAATCTTCACTAATATTATGTTCTGTCTTATTGTCAAAAAAACATATTGATGAAGTTTTTAATGCCATATCTTAGTGCGTCCATGGATCATGTTTTCTTAATTTTAATTGTTTAATCTTATAGATTTAAACTATAAAATAATAGTTTAATAATAAACTCCATTTATTATTTTCTTAATGTTAAGTTTTGCAAAAATTGAAAGAATATTAAAAAATGTTTTTAGAACAGTCCGTTTCATTATTTTTTTAAACTTTATTTTAAAAAAATTATTTTTATTTATTTCTTAATATGATTAGGTCTACATCAACTGCTGCTTTCATAAATATGATACTGAACCTATCAAAGAAAAGAACAAAGGGGTGTCTTGTAAATAATTGGGTGTTTTATTAGGAGATATTGTATGAAATAGATTTTTACAAATGTCACAGAGGTTAGAGTATAACAGTATCTGGGATGCTAAAAGTGATTGTAGGCACGTAAAAAGACCATTTCCAGAAAACCTTAATCTAAAAAAACCCAGGATTTATAAATTGTTGACCATATCTACTTCCTGAACATTTTTTATGTTTTGTAAATGGAGGGTTACAAAGATAGGAACTAGCCATGCATTCATTTCGCAAAAAGGTGCATTTTGTGAAATTTAAACCAGGTGTTTATAATTCTTTTTGGCAAAGAAAAAAAAAGAAAAACTTGTATAGAAATTACAAGGATAGACAGGAAAAGACTGACTGACAGACAATCATTGGCATTTGTGTATGTAATCATTTTTAGATTAAGCCTCCTGATATCCCAATCTTACTAAAAATGAATTCTTACCAAATTTCAATTTGCAAGGGTATAATTAACAACTATGTATATATGAACTTTCACAGCACTAAAAATATATATATACAATAAATTATGTATGTACGATATGCAGAGTTTTATCATTTATGCTTTATATATTTATATGTCATTAGGAAAAAAACACCAAGTGTGATGAGATAAAGTATGAAATTTTCTCAGTCTTGCTGACCTAATTTCCAGTTACAATTGCAAAATCATTCAAATAAACAAATGATATTGTGCACACAATATCAAAAGAAAATAAATCATTCTTTTTTTATTAATTATATTTTTCTTATTTTACTAATTTATATTTACTCTAATGAAGTAGTATAAATAGCACTGTAATAAAGCTTTAATGGCAGTTGTAATCTGCTTGGCCATTTATACATCAGGCAATAAAGATCATTTGATAAATTTTTCTATAAGAAGTAAATCAATCAGCTTAAATATAAACTTGTTAAAAGTTCCAAAGAGAAAAAAAAGAACATTTATTACACTGATATATAAAGGTATGTGATATAAATATGTTACTTAGTTTATTATTATTTTTTTTTATTGACTAGTTTGTCTTAATTAACATCTGATGTCAATTAGATGAATGAGAGCAGTATATTATATGAATAACTTTCATTTATAGTAATGAATCTTGCTGCTATTAATTTTTATATGTTTATTTGTAATGTTTTAACATCATATGTGATTTGAAAAAACTGCTGTATGCCTAAAAAAATCTTGTTCAAAAGAATTATTCTAACTCATCATAATTTTTTTTTTTTACAGCAGATTATTTTTGTAATGTTTTGTAGAGAGCGTAACATTATTTTTTACAGTGCTCTAAAGTAGTTTTAGGTAATTGGAGAACTATAAATAAACTTGTTTTTAACCAATTTTACATATTTGTAATGCAATTTTTGTAGTTTTGTATAATTACAGCCATTGTAAATTAACATAAAACTATAGTTTTATTTGTGAAAAAGTAATTAAAAATTGCCTACTATTGTCTTTTTGATTATTAATGTATTTTAAATTACATAGAGTGGGATTTTTAGGTACTAAAAAAGTTCCCAACAGCATATACTGATTTGCACCAAAAAAAGATTAATCTTAATTCATATATGGAAAATTATTGAACATGGTTGGTGTTTTACTTTACTTCAACTCGTCAATTTCCATGATATGTAATTTACTGGCTTAACCAAACTTATTGTCCTGTTTTTGTTTAGTAGTTATTTTTACTCTGAATTTGTAATGATAAATGATTTTGTATGGTTAAAAAACTTGTTTTAATTTGATTTATTCACTATCTTATCATTGTTTAGTAGTCCTTCCTGTCTGTTCTGTTACTTTAGTGTTGTAAAATTTTTTTTTTTTAAATTAATTTTGTCATTTGATGAGTTCTGTTACAAGAACATTTAAGCTTTTAGTTGATATAAGGAGTAAAGGAATAGAATTTTAAGTAAAAGGAAGTATATGGTCTGGATGGATAGTTTATGGAAGAATTAAAAGCTACTTAAAGAGTGAAATAAAAAAAAATAAATTAGGAAGAGGAATAAATGCATCATTCCAGAACTGATTTATGGATCAGAAACGTGGTTGCTAACAAAAGAAACAGTTGAAAAATGAAAAAGCATAAAGAAGAATGGAAAGCGATATATACTGAATGTAAGGTGGACAAACAGACAAAAATAATAAGTGGATAAGAGAACAGACAGGATTTGATGATGTTGGAAGTCAGAATAGTGCAAAATAAATGGGTATGGACTGGACATTTAGCCCAAGTAAAGGACGATAGATGGACTAAGTGGATAATGGAATGGATACTGTATGAGGGACATAGATGTTGAGGAAGATCAGAGAGGCGCTGGATGGACAACATTACAAGGATAGTAGGAAATAATTTGATAAGATAGGCTCAAGACGTGGAGTTTGGTGGAGGCCTATATCAACTACATGGTGTCAGTGGGTGAACGCGTCTTCCCAAATCAGCTGATTTGGAAGTCGAGAGTTCTAGCGTTCAAGTCCTAGTAAAGCCAATTATTTTTACAATGATTTGAATACTAGATCTTGGATACCAGTGTTCTTTGGTGGTTGGGTTTCAACTAACCACACATCTCAGGAATGGTCGAACTGAGAATGTACAAGAATACACTTCATTTACACTCATACATTTCATCCTCTGAAGAATTATCTAAACGGTAGTTACCGGAGGCTAAACAGGAAAAGAAAGAAGGGTTGAAGAAGAAGAAGATTACATAGAGATCACATTTCATATTGATTACACTGTATAGACATCTTTTTTTGTTATTACTTCATTACACAAGCTCAAAACTTGTTTGTAGGATTATGAAATAGGAATTTTGTAACATATGCCTGACTGGGATGTAGTCGTTAATCTGAGTCTGAGCTAGCTTCATTCATTGTTAATCTTCTTTGACTTCTTCAGACTACAGATTTACAGTTTTATGCAGTTATATATGTTTTTATGTATTTAATTTTTAACTACTACTATGTATAACATGATTTTGGGTATGGCAGTAGTCTTTGAATATTTTCAACATTTCAAACAGTGGTCTCTGAAGAAGCTTGCTATAGCAGAAAGCTAGCTCAGATTTTGGCAAAGTTTTTATCAATAAATTAGAATATACTGTAATCAATTTAAAAACTGTTTTTTTTTTTTTAACATATTTATACCAGAATTCAAATGTTTAGTTATACAAATTTAAGTTTTATTAAACTTTAATGCATTCAGTTACAGTTTTTAAACATTGTCATTTTATGTAAAAAATTTCTTTATATAGTTAATTTGTTTTGCAACTACATTTCTTGTTTCATTTTATTAAAATAGAAACGAATACACATAATATTTTGTTCCTGAATTGATTTAAAACATAGTACAATACTATTTTATGTATTTGTGTATATATATATATATATATATATATATATATATTCCCCAAATCTTGGAACATGTTAGATCATTTATTTATTTGTGGTTGTTTCTTTTTTTTTCTGTTTTTGTATCTGTGCTGTACCTCTTCACTCTTCCTGATAGCTCTTTCGTTTGTTCTTCAGAGTTCAATTGTATTGTTCTTGTGTTTTGGCACCTCTTGGAATCTTTATTTCATCTTTTAATATTCTCTTTATAATTTCTCTTTCGCTTTTAATTTCTTAAGTTATTTTAGGTCTTCTTGGACTTTGTGTGAATCATTTGCTGTTAGTTTTTTTACTTTAGAAGAAATAAACAAATTTTTAATGAAACTACTGTTATTCATTTTAAATAAATGGCAGTAAAATGCAGTTCATCTTTTCCTTATCATGTGACAGTTTTTCAGTTTTAGTATAATTTTTGTTGCCGGCATCAGGCTTTCATCCGGAGTTCCCGGGTTCGAATCCCAGTCAGGCATGGCATTTTCACACACGCTACAAATCATTCATCCCATCTTCTGAAGCAGTACCTAAAGGTGGTTCTGGAGGTTTGTTATTTGGAATTAAGTTTACCTCATTATATTGAAATTTAGGACAAAATTTTTCTTATAATTTTCCTTTCTTTCTTACTTCCTTACGAAGTAAAAGTATTGTGATTGTGAAATATTTTGTTTTTCATATAAATAACCATTTGGACCATCCTTGAATCCAATTTGACTAGTTTCGGCGTGACATTTGTACGTATGTATATATGTGCGTATGTATCTCGCATAACTCAACAACGAGATTAGCCTTAGGATGTTGAAATTCTGGATTTAGCACTATTGTAACATCTAGTTGTACACCTTCCTTTTAGATTGCAATCGAAATTAAAATTAAAATTTTAATTAATGAAATATTTAGATCTTAAAGGGAAGGCACATCGATTCAAATTGGACTTCATCCACTTTTGTTTTTTTAATTTAAATACATTGATTTAATAATTATTAAACCGCGATTATAAAAAAAATTTACAATAAATAATAATTCATTGATAAAAAAAATGAAAAAAATTATTAGTGAAATAAAATTAGAAGTAAAATAAAATAAAAATAATAGATTTGGTGAAACATTTAATTATTTAATATTAATTGAAAATTATAATTTAGGATCTTATTATTTTTGGATTATCTTAGAAAATTCTTATAAAAATTGTACATTTATTTTTTTTAAATATTTTAATTAAATATTTTATAATATATTTTATATATATGTAAAATACATTTTTGAATTGTATTAAATTTAAAGTGATTGTTGGAAATTTTATTTTCCCTTGTGCGTAATATGCAGAAGATTTCTGGTGTGTGATATAAATAAAAGTTAATAATAATTAAACTATTCAGTTTAGTGAACTCATGTATACTGTTTGCAAATATTAATTTTGACCTTATGGTGTAGAATAATTAGTTTTTATTAATGGATTATTTGGTAAACAATTTATTTAAAAAGTAATCAAGGGACTTCTACTCTTATTTAATATTTCAGGTAAGATTGTTGAATTAATAATTGTATTAATATTTAATGTTAATAAAAACTAATATTTTAGCAATTTTGTAACCTGTCCACTTTTATTAAAGAATTGGTGGAGGATCGTATCTTACTTGCAAATGAAATAAGTTTAAATGAAGTGCAGCAAAAATGTGTATATGTAATTTAATAGATGTACAAGTCATGTGGTGTCCACATTAGATTTTTTCTAGTAGACCATTGTTCCATTGTCTTAGTGTTTCTGCCGCATTGAGAGCTTTCGGCTTTATCATAATTTTATACTGTCAAAATTTTGAGTTCCATGATAAAGATTGTTTGTTGGATATGTTTTTTGTTAGCTGAAAAGCTAATTCCATTTATTAACTCTGTTAACACTTTTTTATCTAAAACAAATTCTGACTGATTCAAGATATTTGAAATTTTCCACTTTTTCCATATTATTATTTTTACTAAGGAAATTCAAGCAGTTTATATCATTAGTCAAAATTTTTGTTTTCTCAACATTTTTTAGTCCTGTTTTAGCAGCTTGTCTTTTTATTTCTTTATATATATATATATATATATATATATGTGTGTGTGTGTGTGTGTATATATAAATCTTTTATAAGAGAAGAAATCTGCTAGTGTCTTAATAGATCTAACAATAGGTTTTTTCATAAAGTGTTTGTTAACGTGTAGCATTTTATAGTAGCGAAACATGGGTAGTAGGAAAATCAAAAAGGAAAAAATAAAGAACTTTGAAGTCTGGTATAATCAGTAAAGATAATGAAATATGGGTTTACATAAAAATCTGAAATGAAGATGTCCTGAGAAGATGGGAGAGTAGCAAAGTTTATGGCAAAATTTTATAAAGAGATGAACTAGGTTGGAGAATCATCCAGTTTTAATTTGGTATTAGAGGAATATGAACATAACTGTGGATATGGTATGCAGTAATTAAATTGAGATTATAAGATTAGTGCTGAACGGAAAGGAATGGAGTGTAGCATCAAACCAGTCAAGGTCACTGATGAGTGATGGCACAATAATATTTATAAACATAGTGTGCATTTTATTCACACATTGTCATTTAATACAGAACAAGGAAAGAATATGGTAGTATTTATTTTTATGGTTGTAATCATTTACATTTTAATTTATTGCTGTGGTTGCATAATTTTTTGTTAACAAATACAAATATATGAACAGTTATATGTGCAATTTTTCATTTTGATGATAGATAACACCATGGCTACAATGTCAAACTTATCTTAAAATACAAAATTAATATTTCCATAAATAAAAATTAAGTATTTCACTAAACTTATTTTAATATAATGGTTATTTTCACCGATGATTGTTTCTTTGAATAGCATGTTGAATTATAATTATTTTATAAGGAACAAGTTTTTCACAATAAAAAATTTAAACAATCTGACACTGATGTTTATTAATCAGTCTGAGGGTTTTATGAATTTGTATCCTATTTTTATAAATGTTAACACACATTTATTAATGTATGTTGTTACAAACTGACCAAAGTATATATTAGAAATTTCTATTTCTGTTATAAGAATGAAAAACACTCATCTGCTTTATACTCTTGAGGTTTTCTCTACAAATTGAACATATTTTTGTTGAAGTGGACCAAACTACTTATGATCTGTTGTGTCACCTTTCAGTATAACACTTTTGATTAAAAACAGTTTTAATTTAAACTATTTTGTAAAAGTATTTGAGTTTTACTGTGTTGAAACCTGTTGTTTCAAGATTATGCTTAAAGCACTATTAAGTATTGCAAAATTAAAGGTATAATAATTCTTGATGCGCCAGTTTTTTTTTTTTCAGAACTGGTTATTAATTTATTAATAATATATGTAAATTGATTTTTATATTGTTAATAAATTAATAATACATATATACACACATTTACAATCACAATGTCAATATATACAATCATAATGTCTATATTTAGATAATAACATTGATGTTTGCTTAAAACTCTTATGACACTTTGGTCTTTGTTTTCATTAAACTTAAAGAATGGTTTTAGGCATAATTTATCCAAGCAATTCCATTATTAAGGTGCAGGCAAACTATTTTTAAGAAATCAGTGACTTATATGAAAATTTTTAGTAAAAACAGTTTTCTTCAGTAGGCAAGTGACAATTTTTTTTAAAGAGCTCAATCTTTATACTGTTGAAATATTATTATTATCTCTAACTGCTAAGAGGGCTTGTATTTTCATATTATTTTTGTGTTTCATACAAAACTGAAATAAAAGCGTATTGTTTCAATGTGTGTTCATCATGTTGGTTATTTATTTGTATTTATACACATGAAAGGCAGAACCTATTATAATAGAAATTTGAAAATATCTTATTTTATCTAGTCATAGCAATTTGTGTGATTTAAATCTAAGTTATGTGCTATTGCTAAATGTCTTACTACTCACTCTGTATGAATTAGAAAAAAAAATTGCTGCAAAATGTTTCTCTTTCATTTGTAACTGGAAAGGGGGGTAGCAGCTTTACCCTTCTTTTGACATAATGATTTTCATGATTTACTAACTAAGGATAAATTTCATTGGTGACAAAGCAAATGAAAATCGCAACAATTTCTGTATTTGTACAAAATAATTTTTAAATTTGACTGAGGTTGCCATCCCAATAGTAGGTGAGTTGGTACCTGAAGGAACATAGGATAGTTTATTTTGTTGATGCTTAATGAAAGTACTCTTGTACCTTTTATTATATAAGACATTTTTAGATATCTCAAAAAGGGGGAGTTCTTATGATGAAAAAGTTTTTCTCATATCTATATGTTATGGGTTAGGTTATATACATGTTAGAAAAAGTTTGTGTAATTTACACTGATTTAAGTTATTAGATCATATACAAACATTCATATTTACATTCTACTTCTTTTATTGCATTTATAAAAGGAAATGTCAGTGTTATTTTTCTTTTTCACTCACACTATAGTAGATATTTTAATTATATTTGTTACACTTAATATATTGTCATTTTAAATTATTAGAATAAATACAAATAAAAATTATTATTTATACAATGAGTATAAATGATTTTTTTTTAATATTACTAAGTATAAATAACATTAGTAATAAATTCTTCAGTGTAAACGTATACTACACACTGTTATAAATGCGTATAAAAATATTGTACTGTGATGTAATTAAAAACCTTTACATTAACATCTGAAGTAAATGTATGCATACTTATGTATTAACCAAACTGAATTGAGTTTATATTTAGAAAGTATATTAAGTTTTATTCTTCACATTGTATTATATTTTATAATAGTTTAAATGGTGTATAATTTGTATGTGTTTTCTTACTTTATAATTCGTTATTAATTAATGAGTTTACATCTCAAATGTTTCCTTTTTTTAAATGTTTACCTGAAGTGATTCTGTTAAGAATGATTCAAATAATAGTTCGAACTGGGCTTTATCTGATAGTGAAATATTGTTTAGATTTTCACAAACATTATAGATTATGTAAAGTTAAATGTTTGGGTATAAACATGCATCCAGCTAAAATTAACTAAATTGTAAATTTGTTTAGAATTAGCTAGCATCCGTATCATTGAGTTGATAAATATTTAATTATCATGGCTTAGGTGTATATTGCTAGGATTTAAGCATGATATGATTGTAATTTTTTCATTTGTCTTATATACGTGCTGCACGTTTAATTTTCCTAGTAACCTCTAGTAAACCAAACAGTATGCCAACCCATTGGCATTACATCAGAACCCTTGTAACATTATAACATCTGTTATAATATTTTTTTACTAATCAGATATTTGCAGTTAATTAATTATTCAATTAAACAAAATATGTTTTATAAATTATTCAGATTTGAGTTTAAATGTGCTGCATTTAACTTTTTTTGTCAAGTCTACTGCAGCTTGAGATGGTTTGATAAAAACAATCATTGATGTTTAATCACAATGATATTTGTAATTCTTCCCACCATTATTCATTTCAGTGAAAGAAAGTATTTCAGTCTGTTATCATGATACTCTGTATGGTACAATACAGTTTTATAACAGTTTTTATTAAATGTTACTTTCAATAATTTTAATATACCCTGTGTTTTTTTTTTCCAATTGGTTTTAACAATTAGTGATTCTGTTGTGAAACATAAACTGGGAAACCCTTAATTAGTTCCAAAAAAAAAAAAAATAATCAGCAACATATTATATATAACCTTAATACAGATAACCCTGAGACAGAGATGTTGCTCAGAAAACAAGTAGTGCTACAGGCGTTAATGTAAGAACAATTTTTTATGTAATAAAGAAAAAAGTTGCTGGAGAACTTGTTAGCTCTAAAATGATTGGAAAGCATATGAAAACCATTGGAGAGTAGTACAGTTTTACTAAAACCACTATCAAAAAAAATTTCATTCATTTTATTTATGTAATGAGCTTTCAGACGTGAACAAAAAATTAAATAACTTGAATACTGATTTTGATTTGCCAAATTTGTCTATAAGTACATTACATCATGTTTTAAAATCAATGAATTTTTGTTTCATGACCAGAAAAAATAATTCTTTATTGATTGAACATGAAGATATTTCATAGGTTAGGAAATATTTAAGAGAAATTATGTAATTTTGTGAAGAGGGTAAGACCGTTTTAAAACTTGGGTTAATAATAGACATGTACAGGGAAAGGTATGGATGAATAGATACGTTTAAAGAAATAAAGAGCACAAAAGATGCCTTTATGAAAAGTCTGTCAATTGGAGTGAAAACCCCAGCTGGAAAAGGTAAACAATTAATAGTAACTGAAAGTGGGTTTTTGAGTGGTGGTTTATGGGTTTTTGAATCCAGATCTTCCCAATGCACTGTACTATTCCCTGAAAACTGAAAAAATTTCAAACTCTTCAACAGCGATTGAAAAGTCAGAAATTGCTGGTTGGTTAAAATCAAAGAAAATCGCTACACCAAAGACATGTTAAAAGTAGATCTTATAAGATTAGCAAAATCAGTTAAACAAAAATATATTCATTATAAAATAAATGAAATAGCAAAATTAAATTTTGCTAGCATGGAGAAAATCAATATGCAAAACTTCTTGGAAATCAAAAAATACTGCCGCCAGAGCCTTTCCAGCTGACAGTTGAGTTTTGGCTTTAATGGGTGCAGTTTCTCCTTTTGTGCCACTCCATACTTGCCTGTTTTGATTTTGGGGTGTAATGGTGCACCCAAGTTTTATCGCAGGTCATGATTCGATACAAAAAAAATTCCTCAGCTTTGTAACTATTCAACAACCACTGGCACACCTCTAGCCAAGAAACCTTCAGAGCTTTGGTAAGAAGGCGAGAGCCCCATTGTGATGCCACTTTTTTAAATCCAAAATCACCAGTAATAATTGCCTGAGCACTGCCGATGCTTATTCTGATCTCAGAAGCAATTTCTGCAATTGTTTATCAACAGTTATCCTAGATAAGGAGACGAATCATGAGAATGTTTTCAGCAGTAGCACTTGTCCTTGGGCGACATTGGTGACTTTCATTTTCAACTAGTTCTTGTCTTTCTGAAAGCTGCTTATGCCAGTGATAAACTTCAGTCTTTATAAGTTTGTTGTCCCCGAGCTATGCTTGAAGTTTTTTCAAAATTTCAGATGGTTTTACACCCTCTGCCGTGCGAAATTTAATAATACATTCCATAACATGCGATGATACCTCCTCTTCTGACATTCTGATACTGACTAAAAAAAAGTAGTTAGCTGGCTTTCTAAGAGGTGGGATCCCCTCCTGACATCGCTATGTACAACACTGAAAAGCCACGCCCTCTCAATTAGCCATGCATCAATGACAACAAAAATTCCGGTTTGTATTTGATTCACCCTCGAATTACTTTTTCAGTTAAAACAGATCACATTATCAAGCTCTCATTACTGATCTACATGCTGATTCTAAGTCAAGATTAACTGCAATAATCCATTTTAAGACTTTTAAAGACTTCATTAATACATACCTTCACCCACAAACACATAAGTGAACACCATTTAGCGCCCTAGGTGTTTTAGTTTACTGAAAAGTATTTATTGAACTTCTATCCTTTTGCAAAAATATTTGCTTATATGACTGAAATTAATTATTAGGAACTTATCTTTATGTCTGAATAAATTTTCTACTGGAATTATTTTTAAAACTTTTTGTACTGTATTCCCATTTTACCTTATGCATGATTTACATACACCATATGATTTATATTAAAGATAATTGAAATCTGCACAAATTAAAAAAAAAATTGACTTTCAGTAATCTTGTTTTTACCTTTTTTATAATTGATTTGCTTCTGTTGTGTTAAATTTTTTAGTGTTATTTTTACTGTTTGTACTTTTCTGTACTTTATATTCATAAATTAAAAAGTTCAGATTGTTGTTACTTTGGACTCTTTATTAAATGATACTGAAACATATTTGAATGTTTTACATGTCTTTGTATATTTTTATTTTAAGTTTTAAATGTTGTTATAGTTTTGTATTTGTTCCATATGTGTTGAGTATAAATTTCAAATTACTATTTTATTCACTATACTGTGGTTTTTGTTTATGGAATTATTTGTACAGCTGTTATCAATATAGACGAGTTAGATTTATCCAATGCATTTTCTATGTGTTATTTGATTTTATATAAATTTACTTAAGAATACTTCAAGAACAATATGTAAATATAAGTATAAAATTAAAAATCATAATTTCTTAATCTCCAAGCTTATTTGCAATGTGGGCATCTTATACTTTTAAAAATAATAAAGCAAGACAACAACCAAATTTGTTTTTTTTAAATAGTCTGAATTTACTAACACTAAAGTTTTAGATGGAATTAAACTATTCAGTAATTGATTTTTAATGTTTTTGTCAATTGAAGCAAGATAAATGTATTTGCAGTTAAATCTTTACAAAGAATAATATGATTTTATTTAATATATTTCATTTTCTAATTCATGCTCTTGTTTCTGCATTAATATACTATATTTTTTTTTTATATAATATATGTATATATATCAGTAATGTTTGTATCCGTGGTATATTTTATAAGCCGCTATTATTAAATTCTACATAAGATCAGATAAGAAAGATAAGAAAAAAAATCATTTGTCATAAACAGATAACATTTTATTGCTGCAACACAAAATCCTTGATTTAAATTGTATTGAAAATATTGGACTCTAAAATTATTTTCAGCATAGCCCATTTTGACATCCAAGCTTTCTTGACTGAGATTAGCCTGACATATCCTTTGTTGAAGAACTCTGCTGCCTGCCCCTTATTCCAATTGGTAACAGTTTAGTAGAAGTCATCATCAGTCTATAAGTGTTTTTGCTTAAACATTTCTTTAATTTCAGGAAAAGAATTAAATCAGAATGAGACTTAATGGAAGGTGATCAAATTTTTCTTATTAAAATTTGAGCAATGTTCAGTGTTTTTTGGAGCATTAGGAAGACATATATTACTGTAGAACAGACACATCCCTTAGTGAGCAGGCAATGCTGACAGTTGATGTAGCTCTTACCGTTTTTAGGTTTGCAATACCTTACTACATTGATGGTTGCTCTCCAACATAGATAATCAGTCAGTAGAATACCTTTCTCATCCCTAAAATTGTTAACAACATAAATAGGAATGTCAGCATAAGTTGACATTCCTAATTGTCAACTTATGTTGTTATTATATGCAGATGGCGAGAGACTTAACCTTAAAATGAATTTTGTATTATGGTTTATTTGTTTTCTAGAGTTTAAAGGAAAAAATCATGTCCAATTTTAATTATTTTTATTTTCTAAATTAATCTGGATCAATGTACTGAGAATTTTTTAAACTGCATTAAACCTTTTCTGAGCAACTTATCTACTTTGCATATGAACTAAGATTCTTTTCTGTATATCAGAAAAATAAAACATGATCTTGTGATTAGTTTGCTGTAAAGTAAAATGTATTTTATTATATTTAGCAGTTTGTTATAAAACTAAGTACACTTCATACTGTAGGAATCAAAATGTTTAAAAAAAAAAGACAGTATTAATTATTTCAGTTTTCATTGTAATTAAATTTACCTTCAAATTCTACTATTGTGAGAGAAATAATACAATTACTGTCACAAATACTGGAATAGTAGTTTCTAGAAGCATAAGTCAACAGACACATAGCATTTAACTTTATATATAAATATAAGCATATCATTATTCTGCTCCTTATCATTAAAATAAAATTAAACATCTAGTAGTTTACATTATATATGTATAATTTTATAAATGTTATGTGATTTCTTAGTAAGAATAATAAAAATAGCAGTTTATTTAACAGGATAATTGCCTAATTGCAGGAAATGTAATGGATGAAATAGTGTAATAAATTTTATGCTTTTGTGTTAAAAATTTACATACATGTACATTTAGGAAATATTTATGTAAATTGTGATGCTTGCACACGTGTGTATGGAATAAAATTCTCTAATAGCCATGAAAAATAGTTATTTCTAGTTAATAAGCCTTAAGTTAAATATTTAAAAAACTATATTATAGGTTAATGACTTTCAAAATTTATATATAACCATTCCCCCTTATTTTTTAATATGGAAAAGTGTTGACTTCGTAAATGTGCAATAAATATAAGTGGAGCTGAAACAATGTTCATGATATGTTTTTATAATCTTTATGATTAGATTAGCTGTGTTAATTAATTTTTATATTTATGTTGGTATCTTATTCACAGTTTGATATAATCTTTAATCTAATCTGTGCTTTAAACTATTAAAAATTTCAGGAAAACCCATATTTTTTTTTTACTTTTGTATGCTGAATGTCTTTCCTTGTGTATTGAAAAGAATTCACAAGCCTGATGACATTAAACCAAAATACTAAGTTATTGAAAAAATTCTTTACATTTTCAGCAATGTTTTCACAATTATTCATGTATTAACATAGGTAATATTTACAGAAACTATACATACCTACTTGGCAGAGTTGTAAAGCCTTTCATCAGGAAGGCTGTGATATTGAATCTTGTTATTATTTATTCTATAAAAAATCTAAAATGTATTCCTTTATCCAGGTTTCATTCTTATAATGATGGCTAAGAAGGTTCTACTGCCTGGCAGGTTTCAACACATAGCCGTCCTCAAACAAAAAAAAAATCAATTTTAATTTTTTTTAAACTAATCAATTTTCTGCCAACCTTTTTTGTCTGCCATACTTCTTTTCTAGTTTTTATCAATTTCTTTTTTCTCTTATACTTAAGCCATTGAAAAAAATTTCATTATACATTTCCAGTTTATTTTTGTATACATTAAAATGTAAATTTTTATTTTTTATTTTTTTTGCTAACATGATTTTTTTCTTTGCAGGACAGTCCGAGTATGGCTAAAACGAGATTCTGGCCAGTATTGGCCTAGTATCTGTCAGTACATGTCTTCAGGTGCTACTGCTGTTAACTACTGTTCAGAGACAAGACAGTTATTTGTTGGTTTAGAAAATGGTACTATATCGGTATGTTTATCTAACCATAATGTATTCAGTTATTTGTATTTTATGGTAATATAGTTATATTAACTTTATAGTATTTTTAAATTATATTTAATCAATTACTACCCTAGAAATATTGTACAGAAAATACTATTTCACTTTCAAAGTGAATGTTTGGAAATTACACTTTAGTTTTATAGCAGCATGGGTTTTTATTAAGTTTTTATATGTATCAAAATCATGCTTTTTAGAATATTTATGGTATTACTGCAAGGGACAATCAAATATGAACTGGATTTTTGTCTTCATGATTGCATAAAATCATGAGTGGGCTGGAACAGAAGTATATTAATGATACCAGATGTAGAGAGGATGGGTGCTCCAGCTGCCTCAGCATTTGCTGGACTTCTCTGGTCAGTAGCATCATATCAGCAAGAGTGTTCCATCATTAGCTTGTTCAATCATTAATTGTGCAACATGACGTGAAGTTTCTCACTAATGAGGATTGATAAGTTACTTAATCCTCCAAAATTTTCACTGAACTGCATGTACCATTGGGGATATGACATTTTCCATGTACCCAAGTCTACAGTTTTGTCAGCAAATTTAAAGGTAAGTGTGAAGCTGTAGAAAATGATTCACTATAGTGTTCAGGGACAAGTATAACAAATGACAATATTCGACTGACCTGCCACCTTACATTTGATGAAATTGCTTTGGAAATGGATAATGGTCACAGAAATGAACATTCCATTATTACAAGCATTTCAATTCTACAAAGTCTGTGTGAGGTTGGTTCCAACACATATGATTCAAAATCAGAAACAAGCTCAATTGGAAATTTCCTAAAGGCTCCTGAATCAATTTTGACAAGTGGGAATAATTTTTTGAAGTGATATATATATAATATATCACTTCAAAAATAAATATGTATATAAAATATAAATAATAAATGTACATATATATATATATATGGATCTTCGGTGTACTCCCAAGTCTAAATTGGTAAATAGGACTAGAGAGCCTGTAGTGAAAACACATCCGTCAGCTGGAAAAGTTCTCACAGCCATCCTTTGGGACAAGAAGGCATATTCTTGTCACTTTTCCTTTACAAACATTGTACTTTGAGTGCCGCTCATTACTGCCAGCTCAGCTCTTAGGGAAAGAAAGCTGACTACAGTAACAAAAGGCACTGTTAGCAAATCAGTGATGTGATTCTTCACAGCACTGCCTGGCCTGATGCAGCTGTTAGCACTCAGTATAAATTGTTTGAAATTTACTAGGAAACTGTAGAATATCCCCATTAAACAATCCAGATTTATCCCTCTGTATGTCTTTTTGTTGGTTATTGAAAGCAGTCATCAATTCTGGAGTTACAATAAAGTAGAGATGTTGATGTGAAACTGGCCCATAACAAATCCTCTTATCATTTATGAGAACAGATCCAAAAGTTCCCCGCACATTAGGAAAAATATGTAGAATGTTAGGGAGACTACATAATAAATCAGTATAACATTTTCCTATTTATATTTTATATTAATAAATTTTAAAAATAAAAGCAATTTATATTTGAGTGGCTCCCTTCCTTGTACAAAGTGACCCTCCCTTGTTGAAATTATCAGTGTGCATTTTGAAGGACATCCTTTGCTTTTCATGTTTGGGAACTCTGGATTAATACAAATGTGATTGCTTAGTATGCTGTTTGTGAATATGTTAGGTTGTGATATAAATTCAATTTCCACTCAGGTTATAATAATAGAAAAATAATGAAATTGTTTAACCTTTTAATGGATTATGTTAAAACTAGATTTCTTTAAGTTTTGTATGTAAGGATCATCAAGTTTTGCAAAATTAATTATAATACTCTTATAATTGTAACTCCTTAAATTGACGCATTGTTAACTTTCTTTTAATATTTATTTTTGTATCATTACGGGTACATCTTTTTTTTACTGGTTATTTGAGTTCTCTTTAGTGTATATAATTTTTACTAATGAAGCTGGTTGGTTTATTTTACTCTCATTTCTGTTGATAAATTTAAAGCGAACCATACTGTTTTTCTATTCTGATTTATGGTAAGTCTTTTCAGTAAAATATTTTTCATCCTTTCTTTTTTTTGTTAATCTTCACACAATGCCAGAAAATATTTTTTGATTTTTACATAAACAAATCTTTACTCTGATTAAAGCATAATAATACATTATATTATCACACATATATTCATTTTTAGTTGTGTAGATAAAATCAAATTTGATCTGCACTGTATTGTTTCCTTTTGTTAGTGTACCCAGTTGTTAATTATCCCTGGTGGTTACCCTAGAGAAAAATCTATAAACCATTAATATAACATTATTAATTTATGTGGAAATGCTCATACAATAGTTTGATTTTGTATCAGGTGAATATTTATTACTTTGACATGAGTATTTTTAAATTTTTTTTATTACCATTCTGAGTTATTGAAAGTATACATTGGTAATTTATTATTTTTTTAAATTATAATTAAATATATGTATTTCTGTAACAAATGTTTCATTCAAATTATTAAAGCAATTCATTAAATAAATGAATTAAAAGTTGTGAAGTAATCCACTTATTTCAGAAGGAAATGCTTCATACTACACTATATTACATACAAGATTGCTTGGTGTTCATAAAATTGTGAGCCGAATAGTGTCCACGATCATGCCCACTATTCTAAATAGTGTAATCCATAGAATAACCTTACATTAAATAAAATGCACTGATTCACTTGTTCAAATGATTATTTAATGTTTCTTTGTTTACTCTTTTACATTTTTAATTAAATTACATTTTTATATTATTTACATTGTTGTTTCATATTTTATAATAGATGAGATTAAATGAACATGTGTGACGTTATGAACGTGAGAGTGAACAATACAATAATATTAATCAAATGCATATATTAACATCAGTTTTACTTAGGCTAACTAAATACACAGCTGTAAAAAATAAGAAAACATGACAGTATCAAAATATATACCAAGAAATATAAAATAAATAACACATGAAACTGAACATAATGCCCACCAAAAAATCAAAAAAGATTTTTTTTTCTTGATATAGTAAATTATCATAAGCAATAACACAATGATAGCATTAACAGTTTTTATCTGTAATCTCAAAATTGTACGTGAAAACAAATAATATATTACATTGATATACATGAATTACAGTCGTGCAATAATAAATAACAATACAAATATTAAATCTACAATTATAAATATTAAATATAAACAATAATAAATATAAAATTAATACAGTATTTATAAATATCATATCATTCATATGTTACAAAAAAAATAGTAATGCACATAGGGTCATTATAAACAAATGAATGCTAGACCAATTCAAACAGTAGTAACATATTCTATGAACATACATAATAATATTATATTAATAATACATAAGTTAACATAAAAATTGTTTTTTTGAAAAAGTATAACATATTATATGCCTTTACAGTCATAAATCATTCTGATTCTTGACTATGAGATCTGTCTATGACTATATCCTGAATAAATATAGGATATGTCTTAAGTGTTGTGTTGTTTATATATGCAATTGCCAGAGCAATCATGATGGCACTGGATATTTTATGCTAAACATTACTATGGATGCATTAATCTGGGACTTCTTCAAATTGTTCTTGGGGCTCAACTAGAATGAAGGTGAATTCAGCGCCAGACTAAGCATGATGCCATTGACGATCTGTACCTAGGATCACTTGGATCTAGGATTTCTTTTAAAAGTGTTGTTCCTGAGATGCCATTGGAGTGAAAGTTGTTGTCAATGGTCATACTAAGCGTGATACCATTGAATATAAAAGTGTACAAGTGATGTCATGGGAACTTAGCCGCATGACTTGATGAATGGATTATCTAGGTGTATTATGAATATAATCTACTGGTGTATATGTATACATGATATGTTTGTGCTTGTACATGTTGAACGTGTGTATATATTGTTTGCATATATGCCTGTGTGTAGTATGCATGTACCTGTAATGCAGTAATCAGTAAAGTGTTCTTAGTCTGTAAAGAATTAAAGTGTAAAAGCAATATGACTATAATATAATTATATTAACATAAGTACACATTATACAAAACATACAATAATCAAAACTTAATACATTAAAAGATTACAATGTACTGAAGTTACAATAACGATTGATTGTAAAGGTATCAGATTAAATGAAATATAATAAATTTTATTATGACCTTAAAAATACGTTATTACTTATCTAAGTAAATATTAAATAACTTAATTATTGGAAACCAGGAGTAAACATAGTTTGTGTACAGGTCTTCTTATTTACCCACCGGGTTTGTATAGTGGTGAACGCATCTTCCCAAATCAGCTGATTTGGAAGTCGAGAGTTCCAGCGTTCAAGTCCTAGTAAAGCCAGCTATTTTTACACGGACTTGAATACTAGATCGTGGATACCAGTGTTCTTTGATGGTTGGGTTTCAATTAACCACACATCTCAGGTGTGGTCGAACTGAGAATGTACAAGACTACACTTCATTCACACTCATACATATCATCCTCATTCATCCTCTGAAGTATTATCTAAATGGTAGTTACCGGAGGCTAAACAGGAAAAAAGTCTTCTTATTTGCCCTTTAGCAGTATTTAAATTCACAACCCTTACCAACTTGTCAGGACCTGAATGAACCTAGGTAACAATAACGTGCTTCCAAAGCATGAGAGCAGAATCCTTGGTGATCAAAACTAGATCTCCTACCAAAATATTATTGAAAGGAAAACACCATTTATTGCTTTGTTGTAGATAATGCAGATAATCTTTAGACCATCTGTTCCAAATTAAGTGAATAAATAAGTTGCCAATGGCCTAAACAATTAATGTCAACCAACTGATAACTGGGCTCAGGCAAAGATGTAAGAGGGCATCCCGTTAGAAAATGACCTGGAGAAAGAGGTTCTGTATCCTTATGATCTGTGGAAACAGCGAACATAGGACGCAAACTGGGAAATGCTTCAATTTGAGTTGGAATTGTTTAAAACTCCTCAAAATTCAGAATTGTCTGTCATATTACATGACGTAATTGAAATTCAGTGCTCTTTATTGTGCTCTCCCATAAACCACCAAAATGGGAAGAAGCGAGTGGTATAAATGACCACTGGATGTTGTGTTAATTGAAAATGAATGTATGTCTGATTTAAAGAATTGATATAGATTGTAAAGGATATTTCTAGCACAGCAAAAGTTAGAGGCATTGTCAGAAAATATTTGAGCAGAAATATCTCTATGTGATATAAATCTCTTTAATGTTGCAATAAATGCTTGTGAAGTGAAATCGGTCACAAATTCTACATATATGGCCTTAGTAGCAAGCCAAATGAAAAGAGCAATATAAGCCGTATTCATGGACTTGGGTAAGGACTATCTCTGCCCGCCATAACGTATTATAATCGGACAATTATAATCTACTGTACAAGCAAAGAAAGATCAAGAGAGGGAGTCATTCTATAATATGGTAGTTGACCAAGTTGTTGGATTTGTGTTGATGCAGTAAACTTAAAACAAGTTAAATATTTATGAATGACTCATGAAATAATTCTTTTAGCATTTAGTATCCAGTACCTTTGACGCAATGAATGGTGTGTTAGCTGTATGCCAGAATGTAGAAGTCTTAATTGTTCAGCAGTAATAATTAATCTGGTGATATTAGCATCTGAGTGTATAATAATAGTTTGCTTTGCATGGTAATATAACAGAGAATGTTGTAGCCTACCTCTTATTCGTAATAAACCCAATTGATCCAAAAATCGATCAAGAGAAATAAGTTTACTTTGTTTAACAATAGTTTAATTATATTTAAGACTGTTTATCTCATTACCAAATTGTATAAATTGGGACTAGCAAGAAAACTGTAGGAGTATGATTTAGTTCTTGTGTAGATAATGGAACAAAAATTCGTTCTGATCGGTTCAACTTAACATTATGAATAAACCGAAGCAAAAACTAAATGTACAGAGTAATGTGTGTAGAGACGAGAACCTTTGACTATAATCAAACAAAACTGTAGACACATTTGACATTGAAATAGTTTTTAGTTTTCCAGTAAACATTCTGGATTCAAGTTAGTTATTAAAAAAGAATTGTAATTATATGGCCAGGATACTGAAGATTGTGAAAGCCAACTCGGACCATGCCACCATAGTGACATATTGATTAATTTATTTGAGAAAAAACTCTAGATAATGTCAGTAGGATTGTCCAAAGACTTGACATAATGCCAATTAGCAACTGCTGTGCTTTGTTTAATTTCAGCATTTCTGTTGCTTACAAATATCTTCCAAATGGATGGCTGCCCATGAATCCAATAAAATGCAATTGTTAAATCTGTTTATAAATATATCTCGTCAACATTTATCTGTAACGCATTAGTTACCTTTATCAACAAATGAGAAAGTAACAAACAAGCACATAATTCCAATCTCGATAAGTTATCTATTTAATAGGGGCCATTCTTGATTTTGAGCATAGTAAATTTGATGAAATTGTATTGTTAGCAAATAATAATTGTATATAAATGCAACCATAACCCCCTTATAGAGGCATCAGAAAAGCCATGTATTTATATTGACTTAATTTTACAATTATTGTTAGAATTTATAGAACGATTTATCTTAAATGATTGAATTGAAGATAGCTGATTATGTAAAGAGAGCCATTGAGATAATGATTTAGGTAATGTTTCATGCCAGTTGATTTTGATTTGCCATAGTGATTGCATAAAATGTTTGTAAGAAAATATAATAGGATCAATAAGTCCTGTGGATCAAAGACACAAGCTATTATAAATAAAATATTTCTTTTATTAAAGATTTTAGTATCATTGAAATGAGTAATTTTGTAAAATAACAAGTCTGAGTTGTTATTCCAAAAAATTCCTATTGTTTATATATATATATATATATATATATCACGTGTGAAAATGTAAAACCATACTGTTGTAATAGTTTAGAGATATCATTTTTCAGTTGAATGGCCTCATTTAAGTTGTCTGCACCTGTAGTAAGATCATCTATATAGAACTCATTTAGAATTACCTCAGAAGATTGTGGATAATTAATTTAATTTTAATTTGCTATTTATGTTAAATATTGTGCAGCTAAAAATGGCACACAAGTTCCAAAAGTTACTGTAAATAAAGCATAATACTTTATTCCCTGATGTGAAGAATTGCACTATAATATGCACTGCAAATTTGAATCATTAGGTGTAACTAAAACCTGTCTATACATCTTTGCTTTGTCTGAAGTAGTGACATATTTATATGTTCTAAATTTAACCGTTACTGAGAATAGATCTTGTTGGACTACAGGACCAACCAATAAAATATCATTAAGAAATAGACTTGTTAGAGGTTTTAGCCAAACCATCAAAGACAACACAAAGCTTAATAATCAGACTGGATGGTTTGAACATGTGATGATGCAGTAAATAGCACGCATTGGATTGTTTAGTTAATAAGTTGTCAGAATTAAGTAATGACATGTGTCCCAAATCTAGATTCTCATGAATGAATGTAGAGTAATCTCTTTTAAGGTTAGAGTCATTAGTTAATCATTTTTCTGATTATAAGAATCTCGTTCGAGCATTAAGAGTCAGCCAATTGAAAGTTGTCAGATTTTCATGGTAATGACACTATGAAATCTACCTTGTTCATTCATGAAACATTGAATTGAAAATGTTTTTTCGCAGTGGAATTTTTATAAGATGAAATGTCAGAATTGATTGCTTCGATCTTCCAAAAATTTTAAATTGTATTTGAAAGATTTGTAAAATCTTTACAAGAAAAGAATGATAAAATAGAATTATTATCTTTACTGATAATAGGAAAACAACTGCCAAGATGTATCCTAGTTTGGGTTTTTGTATAATAGGATATTTAGAATTTCAAATAAATTTCCCAGGGAGAATAAGGCTAAGGTGAAATTGAATTCCAACAAGCACATCAACATTACTTGTCACATTAAAAGGATCTGCCAAAAATAAGTTATTAGGTAGGTAAACTAAGATGTGAAATGTCAAAGGTATATGGTGGAAGACAATCGGTTATGTTTGACAGAACAGCACATTACACCTTAAATGTAAAATCCTTATATAGAGTGCAATGTAAATACAACACTGTATTGAGATTGAGAAAGTGAATTATATATTCCTGTAATGGGAAGATTAATTTTTACAAACGGAAACCCTAACCTTTGGGCAAATTTATATGTACAGAAATTCACTTGATTTCCTGAATCTACAAGACCCGACATGTTCGAATATCACCATGAACATGGTGGCATTTCATATTGCAGTAAACAAAATTATATTTTTGTCTAATTGCAATTTAAGTAAAGAATGGTTGTTGTTATTATCAGACTTATTGTCATTAAATTTAGTTTCAATAAATTCATCCATGTGAACCAAGAGTGTTATATTTCTGAGAACAGAGTTTACATGAATTAGAAGAATGATATTCAGTGATCGAATGTCCTTTATGACAACAATTGGGACAACAATGGTTACGTCTCAAAAAGTCTCTTTGATCATCATTGGATAAATTTAAAAATTCCTTACAAGCATTCAAATGATTATGATTACAAAAAAGGCATTTCTTATAATTAGATTTTTAATAACATTTAGGAGTATTTCCCTTATATTGTTTTTAATATTTGAAGTGAATCCTTTAGAAACTGATTTGGTTGGATTGTTATAACTTTGTCCTTTAGAGACAATGTTTGTTATATTATCTTGTTGAATTGACATACTTGGGTTGGCATTTTCAAGAATTTGACGCCTTGAATCGAGAAATAATGCTAGGAAATCTTGAAAGGTGTGAAACTGTTGAGTTAATAGTTTCTCTTTCCATTTTTTAGAAGTGTTGTGATCTACTTTTGTTGTTATGAATTGAATTACAATAAATTCATTTATGTTAATTGGAATCTGCAGTACTTCTAAAGTACTAACATAAGAAGAGACTTCAATAATAAATCTGGACATGTCCAAATATTCTCCCTTTAAAGAATTTAATTTTAAAATTTATTCGGCATTATGAAAATCAATTATATACTTATTGTCAAATTGCTTTTTTAGTAGCTCTAGTGCTATGATATAATTTTCATTTGTAATGGGCAAATTCTTAACAACTGCCAATGCATCATCCTTCAAGCAAGAATGTAGGTAATGCAATTTTTGTAGATTCGTCAAATCATTTCAACTATGAACAAGGTCATTGAAAATGCTGTAGTAATGGTGCCAATCTAATACATTGCTCTTAAATATATATATATTGGTAAATATTGTCAGATATTGTAATCGATATTCAATGGAACAAAGATTATCTTCAACCTGTATACATTCTGATGAGAGATCATCGTCATCATCAAATTCCGTTTCAAGATGAGATTGTATAATTTCATCTTTATTCTGCAAATCAAGAAGATTTTTCAGTTTGATTTGAAGGGCGTAAGTATCGTCCATTGTGACATTGAAATTATCAATGAATGTATTAATTCGTGATTTAAAAGTCATCTCTATTTTAATAATTGTTTATTATCCATTATAATGAAGTTCTTAATATAAATGAAGTTAAAAAAATAAAATAATATTATGTAAATAGTGGATAGATAAGATGTCATAACCTCATTTCCATTATAAGACGGCAAGTTAATCGAATCCTTTTTTATGTATTACTCTGGTTCCATTTGAAGAACACATATTTAAATCTGCACTGTCACAAATAAATCTTCAAATTCACAGAGGGGGGTCAAAATATTTACAAAATTATGAGTCAAATAGTGTCTGCGATCATACCCACTATTCTAAATACTGTAACCCATAGAATAACCTTACGTTAAATGAAATGCACTGATTCACTTGTTCAAATGATTATTTAATGTTTCTTTGTTTACTCTTTTACATATTTCATTATATTATATTTTTGTATTATTTACATTGTTGTGTCGTATTTTGTAATAGATGAGATGAGATGAACATGTTGTGTGACGTTACGAACATGAGAGTGATCAATACAATAATATTAATCAGATGCATATATTAACATCAGCTGTACTTAGGCTAACTAAATATACAGCTATAGAAAAGAAGAAAACGAAGCAGTAGCAAAATATATCATAAGAAATATAAAATAAATAACATATGGAGCTGAACACTTGGAATGTTAAATTACATATAAAAAAAATATATCATCTGTCTAACGAAATTCATCTATAAAAATATTTTGCCATTAACATTTACTGAAACAAACTATGACATTGTTATAAGTTTATTTGTTTTTGTTATAAGTTTTTGGTAAAACTTGACCTATTTATTGTGAATGATGTAGATTATTCAAGTTTGTCTAGTTAGAAACAGTGCTAGGCAGAAACATCTAGCACATTAATTTTTCCTGTGTGATTTGTTATGAGTTCCTGGAATTGTTGCTGCATTGAACTGATGACTAAATGTATCAGTTACTATTACATGAACAAGTAGGTCTTTATTTTGGTTTGATCTATTTATTGTTATTTATTATGGACAAGTCAGTTATTTTAAGACCTAAGTCAATAAAATAATTTGTAGAATTACAAATCTCAGCTAAGCTGTGGTAGAAAAAAACTGTTATTAAAAAATGTTAATAATCCTTAAACTAAAAGAAAAAAATAATTTTATGCAAACTTTAATTCTGTATTCTTTATGGCAAATGTTCTTTTACCCATGCTGCTACTCTTGCTTCTCATATTTTCTTGCTACTTTTTCCAGAAAACAAAATATGACAAGTAACCAACTCCTATCATTTTGAGACTTGTTAAAAGTTAATTGTGGATGAAAGTGATTTTACAAATTGGTACCTGATGTAAATAGAATTTAGCTAATGTATTTATAGCTTTATTTGTACATTTTTTAAATTCCATGTTGATGTTGAAATATTTATTTAACATGTTCAGTGCTGCAGAACTTGCACATATAAGGCAGAAATTATTTTGAGATCAACTCCACCATGTAGCATTTACTATTACTGTAACTGTACTATTCTTTTTGCTTAGACTTAGATTGAGGGATAAGCATGTTGTGTGAGATATATTTTGTTTTATATATCTCGGAATAGTCTAATGCAAAGTTGCATATGAGTAGTGTAACCCAGTATATTAGAATAATAATATTTCAAGTATATTATCTAATACCGCAAAAAGTTTGCAATGAATATATTAATTTTAGTTATTTTATTTGCTCTCTATTTCAGTATTTAAATAAATATGTGATTTACTTATTTATAGTTTTGTTTAAATACTAAAGGTGAATAAAATAAAAGCAGATAATATTACCTTCCTACAAATTATAAAATTACAAATGCAAATTATGCATTACAAACTTGCGTTGATTGATAATGCAACTTTAGGGAGTATTAGTACAATCTACACATAATGTTCATAAAAAATCAAGTTTTGATTTGGTTTGTGTTAAATTGTTTACCCTTAATTCTTAAATTATCCTTTATTTTTATCAAGCAAAACAGTGTTTAACAAGTAAACACTATTTTGAAATAATTATTTTTCATTCCCAAGGATGTTGACATACTTAAAATATTAAAAAAAAGTACATTTATGATTTTCTTATTGCAGTTAATATGTCAAATGTAATGGCTGCTACTTTCTATACAATAACGACAACCACTATTTTACACAATTTCATAGCTCAATTTTTGAAAAATGAGATTTTCAGCAATCTTTACAAAATTTTGATAATAGTTAAGTTTCTCAAAAACATTTTGTATGGTTTAATATTTCTGCAGCATAAGTGGGATTTATATAAAACCTGTCAGTAAATGTATGATAGGTTCAAGAATCGAATCTCGCAAAACTTGATAATTTCAACACAATCCTGCTAGTGAAAGCAAGATCCCATTTATCAAACTATCCGTTCTAATTTTTTCATTATGCGGAATGGATGAATAAACATTTCTCGTTTTGGAATTTATCAAAAAATATACTTGAAGCCCCCATTTAGTTGGATTTTTCAGGCTATACATAAAAAAGGGCATCTTCCCCTTGAACAAAAACGTAGTCTTGTCTGAGGTATTTTCATGAGGTGTATCCATAAATTTTTATTTAGGAAGTTACTCTTTGTGTCCTTGTCCTTATCATTTGACTACCTGGCAGATTGTTTTCAAATGATGTCCAAAATATTTGGAAAATATTTTCCTTAAAAATTACTTCTTCAAATTAAATGCTTGAGACTAGTTTGATTCCAAAATTGGTAAAATTTGCCTGTATTTATTATAATCATTTCATTAAAGGCCTACATTTTTACTCGAGTTACATATTTTCAGTTTTGTGAAATGGAATATTTGCTTAGTTTTTCTGATATGTTTTTGGCATATGCATTAGTTTGTGTCGCTATTTTTTTGTAGCAGAGTCTGAGTGAAAAATAACTTAAAAACTCAAGAGGTGATTTACAATTGGATGGATCCTTTGATCTTACATCATCTTCACAGAGTGGGAAGTTTATAACATAATGGTAATTGTCATTCTCAGTGATGTTTGCAATTTTCATCGTGACTAATAGAAGTACTATACATATCCTCCTTATTGCATATAATTCTTCTAAGTCTTCATCTTCTTACAATAATCTGATGTACAGACTGAAAATTGTGGCTCAAGTGTTTTGGTAAATTGGGCATCATTCTCCAATAAAACAATTTCATTATTTAATTGATCAATTTATTTGTTCCCACTACTTTCATACTCATTGGTTACTAATTGTTTTCTTTTCATTCTAGGCATCTTTATTTTCATATTATTTAGCACATAAAACAAATGAAAAATGTAAGAGCTGAAGGTAAAAAATTTTAATTATTTTACAAATTGCATTTTGTAATGTCAAGCTAGATTCAGTGTTGGAGTTTGCATATGAAATACAAATTACTTATATTAGTTGTGTACATTATGCTTGATGTAAATGTAATGTGTGATTAACAGAAAAATGTAAGAAATATGTTTTTTGTTTTTTTTAAAAAATAAACTGTGATTTTAAATTAAAAGATAAAAACTTTTCTTTTTTTTAATCTTTTAATTTGGATATACCTGTGAATTTTTGGTTAGACTAAGCATTAAAATTTTTTTGTGTTTTTTATTATTGTGTAGGCATTGTCAAGATAATATAACTAGCTAGAATCCTGAAAGCACTCTGTCAGTCATGTAGATATAGTTCTTTTTTTTTCTGTGTCTGTTTAGTTGATCCTTTTACGACTATACTTTTCTTACACTTAGTTTCTTTTCTTAGTTTTTCTGTATTGGTATTTTGAGGCCATCAGTACAGTGATATCGTAATAATTATAGGAGAATTATATTATTCCCTGTTCCCTTAGCCATGTGGGGTAGGTTAAATAGCCATAAGTTAGAATTGTAATTATTTTGTCTGAATTTTTCAAAATTTTATTATGTTATAATTTATAGGAATATTCGATTGCTGAAGATTTCAATAGAATGACTCTAGTCGGAGATTTCATAGCTCATCAAGAACGTGTTACTGGAATTCATTTTTCACTGACTTGTGAGTGGCTGTTGAGCATAGGTCGTGATAAAATGTTCTATTTCCATGATACAGGCACTGCTCGTCCACTTGGAAACTTCAGTAGTAATGCTTGGTTTACAGCATTGGTGTATCCTTTATTGTAAAATAAAAATTGTATGAATTTTTAACTCAATTATAGTTATATAAATTTCACTTGTTAATGATTTTTTTTCAGTGTTGTATTAAAAAGCATGATGGTTTTTTTAAAACCATGACAGGCAAGAGAAAGTTTATATAAGGAATGTGGTAGGCAGGATGTGTGAATTAATCCACCAGGTTCACCCCAGTGGTGAACGCATCTTCCCAAATCAGCTGATTTGGGAATTGAGAGTTTCAGCATTCAAGTCCTAGTAATGTCAGTTATTTTTACACAGATTTGAATACTAGATCGTGGATACTGATGTTCTTTGTTGGGTTTCAATTAACCACACATCTCAGGAATGGTTGAACTGAGACTCTACAAGACTGCACTTCATTTGCACTCATACATATCATCCTCTGAAGTATTATCTGAAAAGTAATTACTGGACGCTAAACAGGAAAAAGAAAGGACATGTGTGAATTGGAAGAAGATAGAAAGAAACAGAGGAAGGCAAAGGGAAACGCGGCTTGATAAAATTAAGGGTGTTACTATAAGCAGAAGTACTGGAGGAGGTAAGGATGATGGATTAATAGTGCAAAGTGGCTGTCATAGTTCCATCTCCTGATCCAGGATACTGAAAATCAATAAACATTTTGTTTATTGTTTGTTTGCTAACCTTGTTATTGATGTAGCTGATCTACATTACTCTAACTGTTGAATAGAATTTCTTTTTATTTTGTAATTTACTGCATAAAAAATACAAAAAAACAAAAATATATTTGATTACATGTAAAAAATTATTTTTTAAAAAAGCATTTATTTAACTAATATTAATATTAACATTTATAAAAAAGGAAACAAATTAGAAAACCCCTCAAAAAAATAAAAAATAAGAATTAAATCAAATAGAGAATTTTAAACAAAAAAATATAATCTATTAACAAATATAAAAATGTACTGAAAAGTAAAAAATAAATTATATAAGTATCTAATAAATAAGCAATAAATAAATGTAATAATTATTAAATTTTAAAATTAAAATATTTAGTTAAATAAAAGCATGGCGCAGTTTTTATAATTTATTTAAAATAACACAACATTTATTTTTACAACAATTAATCGTCATTTTCATTTTCAATAACGACGCAAGTAGGCGGAACCAAAGAAAAATGAAGAAGTCATCGGAAGAAGAAAAAGAAGAAAGAAGACCCACTACGTGACCCGCCGTCACGGACGGAAAAAAAGTCCAGCAGAGAAGCAACGTGAAGGGCAGCCACCGAAGAAGTAGATGGAGATCTTCACCCTCATCTTAAAATTAAAACTTGCAATTTATTAAATCAGCAATTGCGACTTCCTCCGGAGAAGGGGGCGCATTGCTCCCTCCAAACAACTAGGCCCCCGTTGTGGTGTATTCCTGATATCTCATGAAGTGCTAGCACCGAAAGAACTTCAGTGGACGGTCGGAATTACGTCAGTGGATTTACGTCGGGAGCGCCAGGATCTAAAGCCTAGTCTCCTGCAGTCAGACCCAGTAATGGGTTGAGAACGCTGGTCCAAAATGGATAGGAACGCTAATCATAAATCCGTCCATAAATATAACAAAACTTATAACCAAAACTAAAAATAAACCCTTGAAACATGCCCGATTATAAAATCATACAGCAGCAAGGGACATTGTCCAGGCTCTGTGATTCGAAGGGAGAATGTGATAATCCCGCCACTTTTGCGTTCCGTTCCATTTCGGAGGTGGAAAGTTCTGCTGCAACCTCTCCAGTTGAGACTGACTAGCTGCAAGTAACAATCTGGGAAAATGCATCCACTCACTTTCTTTGTACGTGTTCTCACATAGTTGAAGTTCATCTTTGAATTCTGCTTGGAATCTAAGCAAATTGAACGCACTCTTTCCGCTAAAAGTTTCATTTTAATTAATTATGAATTTTTATTTAATGAATTCATAATTGCTAGTACAATTGTAATAATGATAATTAATAATTTTTCAGATTATCATCAAAATGTAATAACTTTGTGCAAGATGTCTAAATTTTATTTTTAATCATATTAACCCTTAAAGGTCATCTTGGTGCAAATTTGAACCATCAAAGAATTAAAACTTAAATTATTTTATTACAGATAAATAAAGTATATACATTTACTGAACAACCTCATTAAACAAAAAATATATTTTATAATACAGCAAATGTCTATAAATACTTATTCGAAAACATTGTTATAAAAACTGCACCACGCTTTTATTTAACTAAATATTTTCATTACTTTTAATTTTAAAATTTAATAATTATTACATTTATTTATTGGTTATTTATTAGATATTTATATAATTTATTTTTTTTACTTTTCAGTGCTTATTTATTTTTGTTAATGTATTATATTTTTTTGTTTAAAATTCTCAATTTGATTTAATTCTAATTTTTTACTTTTTAGAGGGTTTTTCTAATTTGTTTCCTTTTTTTATTAATGTTAATATTAATATTAGTTAAATAAAAGCTTTTTAAAAAAATAATTTTTTATATGTAATCAAATATATTTTTGTAATTTTTTTTTTTTTTTTTTTTTTTTTTAAGACTAAAAATAAAAGCTTTTAAAAAAGTAAAAATATTTATTTTTACACATCGAAGTTACATACATGTACCAAATTTCAATCATTTTCATACGATAGTTCATGAGAAATTAAAATTTTCAACTAAATGCTTGAATTTAGCGTAGGGGTAGCGCGTGGGGGTGGGTCATATCAAATTCCGACACCATAGTGCTGTATTGTCATCGAAGTTATATACATGTACCAAATTTCATTGATTTCCATATGATAGATCAAAAGATATAGCAGTTGCAAGATTTGATTATTCCTAAACCGAGTTAAATAAAAGCTTTTAAAAGGCGTAGAATAATTTCAGTTGCTATTTAAACTACAATCATTTTTTAAGCTTATTTAGAATATAGTGAGAGAATATTGGAATACTGAAATATTTAAGTAAAATGTCGATTTAAATAACTATTGCCCTTGCAGCTCTATTTCAACTTCTCAAAAATTTGCATAAAGTTTTATTAAAACAATTGTTTAGATATTTGGTACTGCAAATTTTAAATTCACCCCAGGTATTATTAATTACAAAGAAGGAGGCCAATAATTCTTTCAGTGGTGCATAGATTCTAAGACAAGTTTAAGTAATAATAAGAAAGAATTTAACAGTTGAATCTTATTTAAATCTTTTAGCCAGATTCTATGTATTATTTTGGATCTAGATATTTTTTTTATATATTGAGTTAGTAGTACTTTTGATAATTGTATGACCTCTGTGGTTGCTGTTATATTGAATTTATCAGCTACATTTGTTCATATCTAATTTATCATTCTTATTACAAATATTTGTGTAATATTTTATTTTTACTTGATTCTGTAATGACATTTTTTTGTGTTAGATTATTTTCTTAAATGTTAAGAAACAGGAATAGACAAGAAATTGAGGAGTGTAATGAAGAAAGTAGAGTGTATTTAGAATTTGGAAAAAGCCATGTATCATTCTTGCCGTATAAAATGTTATTAGAATTTAAATCAAAGGAAGTTTTGGAATTGTTCTCTGAATGCCAATCAAAAATAACAAATTTTAATAAAAACAAAATTTACATGCTTTAAAACATTTTTTGTAAGGGAAGAAACAGCCTAATCTGCCATTCTAGTTCAGATTTACTTCTTATAAGTATTTCCAGCTTAAAACAGTTATTTTATTTTATAGTATATTTTTTATATTAAAATTTGAAGTAGATTCTCAATGTTGGTGATTTTATTACCATTCTTTGTCATTTTCTCTTAATTTCATTACCCTAAGAAATTTTTATATGCTTCACTTTTGAATATATCTGTGTATAATTTCTGTAGCCATCATTAATACAAAGAAGGCTTGATTAGAAAACGTAATAAAAAATCTTCCCCTTTTTCTCTTTTCCACTTTTTACATTTTTTCAAAAATATTTCTTTTCATGTAACTATTATATATTCTGAATATGAGCCAAATCAGACCATAAATACAATTTTCAAAAATGTCTCAATCCCAACGTCACCTAGCGGATCCAAACTAATTCAGAAACCTTTGCGAGCATATGCACAAGAACTCGCCAAAGTTTCATCACAATTGGATGAATTGTATAGGAATGCATATGGGCCAAACAAACATTCATTTTTATTTATATATATATATATATATATATATATATATAAGATGTATGAGGGTCATTCAATAATTAAACTAAACATTTTTAGTGAAGGAAATGCTTAATGCATACAATTGAAACTTTTGTAAATGTTATTTGGCAACCTTGCGAAAAGTTTTAGTTAGCTGTTCTATTAATATTTACGTAAACATAACCTCCAAAGTCTTAGTTACAATGGCGTGTCTGATTGAAGAAAGTACTTTTGAAGAACAGCATTCTGTGATCAGATTTTTACTTCCAGAAAGTGTACAACCATCAGAAATATTCTCTCGGATGAACAAACAATACAGCAGTAATTGCATGAACCGTGCGAGTTTTTATGTGTGGGTGGAAAAGTTAAAAAGTGGCTGAAAAAGTGTGACCGAAGAGCACCGCTTCCAGCGTCTGGTAATAGTGTGGACCTCAGCATTAGATTCTTGAATTAATTCACTTATCCAAGAAGATTGGTGACTTACAGTTGAACAAATTACTGAAAAATGTTGAGTAAGTGTTGGCACATCTTGACCCTGAATGGAAGACACCCACCATATGATGGCTACCCCGTCCGTACCTAGCCCTTAGGGGCTTTATCAGAAGTCATCTTCAAAAGCCACAAGACATATTCCAGTATGGCCACTATCAAGATGTCACTGATGCGAATGCCACGAGTGTCATTTCCATTGGTGTTTGACGCCTAATATGGACCCTGTAACCAATTTCCTTAACAAATCTCACAAGAGACTACTGATCGAGCTGAACAAGCCACCTTAAAGGAGAACAAGTCCAACACACAACACCAGATGAGAAAAACAGAAAAGAAAAAGCAGGTGTTGGCACATCTCATTCCTTTGTTCAAAACAAACTTGTAAAATTTGTGCTAGGTGGGTTCCCAGAGAGCTACTGTTCATCACAAAGCCAAGAGATTTCGCATTTGCACTGAACTCAAAAATCGTTTCAATAACGAAGGTGATAGATTTTTGGACAGGATTCTAACCTATGATGAAACTTGGATACATCATTTTGGTGGTTGAATGTATGCTCTGCAGGAAGTAAATCATAGTGAGTGCCTTTGATGTTAAAAAACACTCTTTGCAACATCTCTGTGTGTGAACAGCTATTATATATTTTTTCAGTTTATATGACAATTTTCTACCCATTGCAATAACTAAAACTTTGTTTCCACATCATTCTCATACATCCCTTTTCATTGCCAGTTACCGTCATTGACAAGAAGGTTTTATCATCATTTGGGCATTCAAAAGTTCCTGACAGATCAGTACATGTTTTCTGTTCTTGTGTCAAGAGTTTTAGATTGAATTTGGTGGCGACAAGATGCATTCCTAAATCTTTCTGTTAGAATTTTTTGATTTGAACTCACTCAAACTTAGTTTTTTCTGCTACCTCACAAATTGTTAAATATCAATTTGATCTTACCAAACCATTCACTTGGGCAATTTGGGATGTGTTCATTGACTATTGCCTGTAGTATTACACGAGACTCTGAGAGTTCTCCCTTTCAGCCTTTTAAATCATGTAGTGTGTTTCAGTAAATTTTATTTTACCAAGTTTATCATAAAATTTCTGTGTTGTTCATGTAAGTCATCTAATAAAAATCACTAAGTATCAAACAACACCTACTTCAAGTGGAACACTATATAAAATCTAATCATAAATACGGGTGATAAGGGATTGTTTATTCGTTCCTTCGTTATGCAGCAATACCAACCAAAACATCTCAAAGTATCAGCATCAGAGAAAAAGTGTTTGATTATTTTTTGAAACATATCTCTTGTGAAATAAAATTCACTATTCAACACTTACACAAGATTGTAGTTTAAAATTTTGTTAACGATTGGTCTTCATTGTGTAAAAATATTAATATTGCCCATTTTTTCAGATGACACTTATTTTTAATGTTTAAATTATCCTCTTTGGAAAAATATAGAATTAATGTAAGTTAAATGGACTATATGTATTGATTTAATTCTAAAGGTCATAATTTCATTAATTTGCTGTTATCTGAAGTGAAACAAATTGGTTAGATGTTTATTGGAATTAACTTGAATAATTATTAAATCTGAAAATAAATTAAAAATAAGTTATTCCCACAATATTTTGCTGTTGAGAATTTTAAGTCCTGCAAATAGTTTCTAAAAAAAGCATTAAGATTCGTAATACTTCACAAAATGACAGATGGAGTTACATTCTTTATTCACAAATGACAGATGGAGTTACTTTCTTTGAAGGTTATGTTAAAGCAAAGGAGTTTTTTTTATTTATGAAAAAACAGTTTTAAAAAAAGTAATTTTTCAAAATATAATCATAATGAGATTTATTTAAATATTGTATAATACCTTTTGTATATAGTACTTAATATATTAAGTTTGTCTTCAAGTTAATTTATTCTTAAGCAAACATTTTCATAACTGCAGAGTACGTATTTTTTGAATTTTTTTCAGGCATGAATATTTTTTCAATGCATGTATATATTGAATGCACACCTATATTTTTTTTTAATAATTGGTTTTCATAAAGAAGAAAAGAATCTTCTTTTTTTATTTAAGAATTATGGCTGGTTAAACTGATATTTATTTTCTTTTGTGTTCATAGTCAATTATCCATAATTAATATCAGAAAGAAAATAAAAAATCTTTCCTTTTATACAAAAGGAAAATGTATTCAACAGTTTTTCTTAACAGAATACTTCAGGTTTGATTCTCAGTCAAAATTTGCTTTTGTTGGTGATTATTCTGGAGTTATAACAATGCTTAAACTAGAACCAGGAGGAGCACGGGTGTTTACTAGTTTAAAGGGTCATACAGGAAGTATTAGAGCTCTAGCATGGGACTCTTCCCATCAAAGATTGTTTTCTGGCAGCTTTGATCAGACAGTAATTGTCTGGGACATTGGAGGACAGCAAGGAACTGCTTATGAATTGCAGGGTCACCAGTAAGTAATTATGTGGGTCTATTTATTTAATTTAGTAATTGTATACTGTGTAAGATAATGTTATTATTTATTTATTAAATTGTAAGTGGCCTTGAGTGCTATCATGCTAGTCATTAGATAAAAGCTGTGGTCATCTATGGCTTGCCTTAAAACTCTACTCAGTGTTGTTAAAGTGTGGTGTTAATAATGCGTACAAGCATTATTTAACACGCTTTAACCTTTGACATTTTACCTTACTTTAGCCTTCCTTAGTTTACCTTTCTTTACCCTTCAGTTTCCAGGATGTTTATTTCTTGAGAGGCTTCAGATATTGTGGAATCATCAGATTGCATAGGACGCCGTTTATTATCTTCAGTAACCATTATTATTATTAATATTAAACTAATATATTTTGTTAATTTAACTAAGAAGATTTAAAAATGTTTATCTAGGTTTTTTGTTTTGATCGTGACTGTTAACAGTAACAATTAAAAATTGAATATTTTAAAATCAATTTCAAAATTTAAATTTAATAATGGTTTTAAGTAATATCAAAACATTTCCAGCTTGTATCAGTTAATTTTGTCAGTAAACACACTGTAATTTTAGCTGAAATTATTGTTGATATATTTTTTCATTTTTTGAGAAGACTTGTGGTCTTAAAGTGTTTTGGTTTTTAATTATGTCTATCTGTTTGTGTGTATTGTGTTTTCATGATTTGCTACTTTATAACATTTTAGGCGTATTGAAATGAGATCATTTAAATATGTGTGAATATTACATGTAGAATTTCTTTGTTATAGTTAATATTATAGCATATCTCTAGTGCACCTTTGTGATATAAACATGAGGTTTCTGTTTGGAAATATAAATAGTTCTTAATATGAATACATTTACCACAAATGTAACAGTACAACTAATCTAAATTTCAAACTAAATATATGAACTAAAAAAAGATAATTTATTTTAATCTCAAATAAAATAACGAATAATATAAATTTATGAAACTAGCAATAACAAATACACTTATTTGTAATATTTCAGACCACTACACTTCACATATAATTTCAGCTTCCACCCTTATTATTCACAGTCTATTAAATTTATAACTAGCTGTTATTTCAGATTTTTGGTATTTAATAAGAATATGTTATTTTTTTACTATTAATGATTCAGTGTCATTGAATTCAGAATGATTGAATGTATTACTGATATTTTTCTGTTATGAAATAAATAGTTAAAGAAATAAAAATAATTTATGAAATCTTGATCTGTATTGGGACACTCTTCTGGAGTTATGATTATTGTGTGTAAACATTTTTACTTTATTTTTAGCTGTTTTTTAGCGGAAATCTATTTTTTAAATTTTGCGTTTTATTCTATCACAAAATATTAAAAAAAGTTTTTAGTAAGATTCTGTTCTGTCTCATTATTGTTACAGGAATAAAGTGACATCATTGAGCTTTGCACCATTGAAAAAACAATTAATTTCAGGAGGTGAAGATTCAGTTCTTGTTTTTTGGGATATGACAGCTCAGAGAAAAGAAGTAAGATTTTAAATTTTTTACATATATTTTATTATATGTTAGGAAAAATAAATTTAATTATTTACTTAATTGAGAATGAAAAAAATTTGTAAAAAAAGAATTAGAAGTATAAAACTGGCTGCTGCCCTCAAATTAGAATTCTTTAAAAAACAAATGTTTTTTTAAAGATTAACTGCACATTACCTTTTAAACAATTGTAATTTTCTTTTTCATGCTGGTGAGCAGGCTCCTTAGTGGTGATATGTGCCAAAGTGTCCCTCGCAGATATGATTCATTTCCTGTTTGAAAGAACCTGTAAAGGAAAAAAATAATACCTTTAATAATCTCTCCCTGATGCTGTGCTGTGTCGTATATGATTGAAGTATGCATTTACAAATATGATTGCTTGGTTCATGTATTTAAAGAACATTTTGTGAATTAATATCAAAGAAACAACACTCACTATGTCAAGAACACATTAAAATTTAATTAAGGTTTACTATTTAGTAGGTAGGTAGCTAGTTTTTAATTGTATAATACAGTTAAAATACATTTGCAAATAAAGTAAAAAATATCACTATTACTAAATAAAAAAATCTAAAACAATAGGAAGAAATCACAACATGTAAACATGAGTTGATACTGAATAATTAGAATGACTTATCAGAGCTTCTTTAAAGAAATTTAATTAAAGAAAATGTATAGGAATTATGGCAAATTTCATTTACAAAGTATTATGTATTATCTAATAATATATTGTCATGTGTTTGAAGCTCGATCAGGATATTGAGAGATTAACAATTGAAAATGTTTATATAGTTGCAATTTATTAGTTTCAGAACATAAGTAAAAAAGACAAATCAATAATAATAATGTTAATAATAAACAAAATAATAATAATAATATGAGTAGTAATCATAACCACAACAACAATAATTATAATAAACAATGATTACATACGAAATAGCATTTAAAGTAAGGCCAGGATTATTTAAATAATAAAATATAATTAAATATTAAAAACCAGAATTCAATCCCATTGACAAAAAAAATTATCATGACCTTTAATATTTATACCTCTAACAACTGGCATTGTATTACTATGAAGATAAGATTAGTCTTAAGTTTTTCACTGCAAATGCCTTTTCTGTTCACAAATAAAACTACCCTAATAATTTATGAATGAGTTTAGTACCTTATCACTTTCACTAATTGTTTATCGGTAACTTACCGAACAACTTCTTGAATTCATGTACTGTCCACATTGGAATGCTTGTGATGTCACATTGTATACTATTTTTATACGCATTAAAATACTCACTTCTTCACAACTCGCTTAAAAACTGGTCTTAACTTGTCAATCCTGGAATATTTATACTTGTATCACCTTAACCTGCAGAACCAGACCCAAATTCCTTAAATGTTGAGCCATGAGAATTATTGTCCGACTCCTTAAGTTTTCCCATAAATTCGTGGTCTGATCTGGTAATTCTTCTCATTGAACAACATCTGTGTGCTAGGGGCAGTATTATAAAGAACGATTGTTAAACGGACATGTTAGTCTTAGAAAAAAGGGTTATTTTTAGTCCCCTTATGCATTTCTCCCATTATTATATTTTCTAACTGGCAGGAATCTGTTAACTCTGGTCCATTATACTGGTCTTGTCACAGTGTTATATGAAACACAGTGTTAAAATAAGAACAGAATTTCTTTATAATTTAAGATGTAAACAATTTTTGTTTTTCAAATGATTTTTTTTGTTATAAATCATTTTAGTACAACCTCTAGTTAAAAAAAAATAATACTACAGTTCTACGTAAAGATAGGAATATTTTCCATGTGATGTTTTTTTTAACTTTATAAGAGTAAATAATTTAACAATTCTATTTAAAAATGTGTAAAGAAAATAAGGTTTCCAGTTGAAATTGGCAGGAATCTTGGCTGTCAGTATGAAATCACATAAGCAGGCATATTATCTTTCTCTATAACTGTCTGACTGTGGAGCTCTGTTCTGTGAATGAATTCCTCGTGTGCAACTAAATTTAATAACTTAAGAATCATGCAGAAAAAACAAGTAATGTTGTATATAAAACTCATTGTTTTCCCGAAAGTGTTTCTAAGAACTAACTACTAAAAAACAAGCATTTTTCATCTTAATGAGCTGCTGTAGTTAACAATTTTAAAAAAACTGAGTTGCAAAAACACCATCATTAGGATTATGTGTAAAAATATAAACTGATTCCCGATGTATTCATGTGCTTTAATTGTTTATATAGTAGACTTCTAAGTCAAAAAATCTTCAGTTTAGTTTGTAAATTATGAATTATCAAAAATCTTTAAAAGAATAACTTGATTATATAGGAAAAAAGATGTTTTTTTTTATGTGGCATTTCAATTTTAAAAAAAGAAAGAAAAAGAAAAATTTGTTCTTATCTTGTTTTTTACAAATTTTTTTGACATCTGTATAGGTATGTGATTTGAATTTCATCTCCATTCATTGGTTTTTGATAACCTACTAAGAAATGAATCTTTTAATTACAAATATTAATTTGTTCATTTCAGGATTTGATGATTGGGTTTTTTGTTCTTGTACCTTTTTTCTGCTCCATGACGGATCTGCAGTGAAGCAAAAGATGTCGCATCCGGAGAGGTGACCTGACTAACGGGCCTTCCCACCTACTGGCTGTATGTCCGGCATGGCAGGTCAGCTCGTATCGTCTGGATCGCTCTTGTTTTTTTTTTTGAGCGTTCTTTCTCCTGTTCGGCAGTTGGAGGGGGGAGCTCGGCCAAACTACGCTGTTCCTAGGACCCCTTCTATCTCTCCGAGTATGTTCCTGTGTTGTTCCATCAGTTCTCTATTCATTCGTTGATGTACGTCGTTATATGTGTCTTCTCTTTGGTTCTTGTCTGTTAGGCGATCCAGTCCTGGCTTTCTTCCCCCTTCGTTCACAGGAGTAAAGTGACATATCTTTGTACAATCAGCCAGTTTTCCTGGTTCCTTATGTATGCCATCACAGTTTTTCCATCTCAGCATTCCATTAAAGGTGTCTAGTATAATCCGCAGATGGGCTTCCCCTAACTCCTTTACTAGTGTCCCAGGTTTTCCGTCCGGGCCAGGACTATTTTTATGATTCATCTGCATCCAATGAGCCCATTGGAGTTCGGCCGCTGTGAACTCGAAACAATCAAAACCGATAGGGGTGACTACCCCATCCTCTCCTGCTTCAAACAGTGTTTCGATCACCTTTTCGGCTTGTGGCTTTGACAAAAGGGGGAGCAGTTTTCCGAACCTCTTCATAATAATCTTGTATGCCTCCCCCATGGGTCTTTATCGAGATCTTGTACACACTTCTGTCAGGCCTCCTGTTTTGATTCTTTAATCTTACCAGTGAGAACTTTTCTCGCGGTCTTGTATTCTATTTCAGTCGCCCCTACCTCTTCAGGTCGATTTCATCTGGCTCATTGCCATCTTCTTTTAGCACCCCTAGCTGCCTTACATAGGCCCTTAATTTCTGGTTTCCACTAGTAAACCCTTCCTGACCTCATTTGACGTGGGCATAATTTCTCACTCTCCTCCGTCATTACCGTCAATAGATCTGCTTGTGGTCTATGGCCTGTTCCTCTCATTCTTTCCCACACAGATTCTACAAAAATGGTTTTTAGCCTCTCATTCGGTATCCATCATGTACGGGTAGGTGGTTGGCAACTACTGTGAAGAGTATCACAAGATGATCACTGAGAAATTCATGTTCCAGGATCTTCCATGTTGGACTATGTTGTATCAGCATGTCTGTCATAGCCGTTATATCCAGGATGGAGCCCGGGCCGCATCCGATGAAAGTGTGGGCGCCTGGGGTGTTCAGTACTGTTAGGCCATTTGAATTCAGTGGCGTCGAAAGACGGTATCCTCTGTCAGCTGATCGGATACCTTCTAGTTTGCAGCACTCAGCATTGAAGTCCCCTGCCATTATTACTGGTTTATCAGTACTACAAATCGATCCTTCCAGTGTTTCCAAGTACCTATCAAAGTTGCCCCTATCACAGTTCAGGGAGATATATCCAACTATTGGAATGCGTTCTGTTAGGACGAGTAAGACAAGGCCTGCACTCCGTGCTATGGAGGTCACCGCAAAGCAGTTCGAGTAATTCCTGATCACCACACCTCCATTGGTGTCCATCATCCAGCCGTCCGCTTCCACCAATCTCCTGTTTGGTTCTAATAGTAGAAGAAAGTCTACATCTGCTGTCATTGCTTCCCGCCATATTAGGTCGGGGTTGGACCATCTTCTCCCACAGTTTAGTTGAAGGCATTCATAACGGGTGATATGTGCAGTTTCGGCCTCCGGTCCAGTGTCCAACTGTCTTACAGGAGAAACATTCTGCCTTCTTTGTGCATATTTCTGCTCTGTAACCTTCTCCTCCTTAATTAAAGCAGAGTCCTCTGCGGTCCTGGTCTGCATTTGTTGGTGACATGTCCCATCTCCCAGCATCGGAAGCATCTCATGTTCTTGTCCCATCCCTCAATCTGGCAAGAGTGCCAACCAAACTTTAATCTTCCCATTCCAAGCAAGTTCTTGGCATCACCTGGCGGCAGGAGGACAGTCGCCCGCTGCGTCTCTCCATTTGAGGGTCTCAGCAACACTACTCGGAACAGGGAGGGTTGCCATCCAGGGCAAGTCGAACTGCGTCTTCCATCTCTACTGCAGTCATGTACATGCCTATGTCCTTAGTAATGCAGGTGAGCAGTTTCCCTCCATATGCCATTCACTTACTTTCACTTCTCCCAGACCTGACCCTAGGCATTTCACAATATCCTCCTGTTTGTTGTCCTTTTCACGAACCCTGATCTCCAGGCTTTCCGCACAGCCTTTTCATACAGAGAGAATATCCTCTGCGTGGTGTGTCCCCCCAGACTTCTCTGAGTAGGTCTGCATACGTAGCGCCCACTCTTTTCACTGCGGCCACAGATGAGGGAGGGGATCATTCAAAACCTTTATTCTTTTTACAATGTTGTTTTTAATCAACATAAAATTGTTATAAAATTATTAATTTTATATGCTCTTTTGCTGGTTAAAAGTTTGGAAGGGCAAAGGAATCTGTGTAGAAAGGATTGCATTCTTTCTACACAATGTCCACTACATAATAATTTTTTTTTTAACCCTGCTCATGATTTATACAACACTTATTTAAAAACATTGAATTTTTAATAAACCATGTACTGCATGTTATATTATATTAGACTTCTGAGTTATTTATATTCTGTTATCATATCTTCACAAAAACCACAAAAAAGTAATATAAAAGTTTGCAGTTAGATTGGCTATGATGGTTATTGCTCTAAAATTTAAAACACTCTGGTTATAGATTTCACAAATTAAACTGGCCAAAGATAGGCATTTAAAGTCAAACGTTTAAAATTAATAATTTTTGATTTATCAAAACCCTCTGAAGTCTGAAACATTTTTAAGGCAATTGTCCCACATAAAACTAAACTGGCTAGATTTTTATGTATTTTTTTATAGAACTTGGCAATTACTTTCAAAGATACTTGCCCTTAAACTCAATTGCACATACTGTTTAATCAACTGGTATTTAAACTAGTACTGGTATATCAGTATATGAGTATACTGGTATTTAAACTATAGAGTACAGTTATTCTTTTATTTGTGATTTCCAAGCATTAGTATTTTAAAATTATTGAGTTTGGTAAAGTTGATGGATGGAAACCCCAGTCATCTCTGGTCACAGTATTTGGCTGGATTAATAGTCTGTGATCATTACACTTGTGATTGATTTCTTCGATACGTTGTTCATATCATATCATTTAAGAATTACACAATTTTTATCAGTTTATAAGCTGCTAGTTATAATTTATATTTTAACTGATATCTTAAGTGTACTTTAACTACAAATTAATTTTTTTTTTTTTTTTTTACTTTGTTATAATGTTGAAGTAGATAAACACCTGCATTCTGTTGTAATACACCTTTTTATTATATTTAACCTTTTCCGGTCCACTGTTGGCTGTCAGCCGAATCTGCTATTTTCTCATATGGATCTATTACATAAGATTTAGAAAAGCCATAATAAAGCATTTAGTGGAAGACCTAAGAAATAAAACTGGTAACAGCGAGGCAGACCTTCATGTTTTGACAAACAATGAAGATTAGATGGCAAACGTCATTTCATCCAAAAAACTGATAAAAAAATCTTCAGAATGTTGTGTTGTATACAGCAGCAGGGCAGTGAAGGGGGAAGAAGAGAAACTAATTTTTTTTGTACATGTAAAAGAAAACCAGGTTTTCATCAGGGTGAGTGCTTCAAAAATACCACACCGTAAAAAAATATTAAAACTTTTAGTGGTTTTTATAACTAAAAACAATGTACATTTTGTTAAGTTAGCTTTGGGATATAACAAAAACATCAACAGAATACTGGAAACAAAATAAAGGTACGAATATGCAAGTTGTACTTATATTCCAAAAATTAATTAATAGTTGTGGAAAACGCATGTGCATCCTAAATAAGATTGGAAAGGGTTAATATCCATCCTTTTTATGTAGCATACATTCCTTACATTAATCCTGGTAAGTAATTAATCTAAATCTGTTAATTAAGTGATTGTGTATTTGAATTTTTTAAGACTCCAGAATGGGTTAATAGTGATACTTGTCAGCTCTGTGGTCGGCCATTTTTTTGGAATGTGCGAGCAATGATGGATCAAAGGCAGTTGGGATTACGTCAGCATCATTGTAGAGCATGCGGCAGGGCTGTGTGTGATAGGTGCAGTAATAGACGAGAAACTATACCATACATGGGTTTTGAATTTCCTGTCAGAGTTTGTGATCCATGTTATTTGCAGCTACAAGATATAGAGTATGTACATATTATATAATTGATCCTCTTATAAACATTATATAACATAATTCGTTAACATTGAAGCTAGTTCCAAGAAAAGATACAATGTTTGATTTTAGTACTATTTTTACTTGTTGATAGATCATTAGTGTTGCCTATTTTTTTTTGTGAATGGTTATGGGTTTGAATTCTCACAAGTTTAACTTTTTCTTAGTTTATAAAAATTTCATACAGCATTCTACATATAAGATAATAAATGTAATGAATGATACGTGTATTTTTAATTGCCTACATATTTTAATTATTTTCTTTTTCTTTTATTTAGATTTGTTATAGTGCTTTTTATTAGTTTGTTTTTATTATTTTGCAGCTAATCTAATAAACTAATCTGTTACTTATTGTTAATCATTTCTCCAGAAAAACTGAAAAAGAAGAAGATGTAATCAAGTTGTTAATAAAGTATTGAGAAAAGCCCAAAGAATTAAAAGTATTTTTTTAACATTTAATTAACTCATGAAGATTTGAAAAAGTAGTAACTATAGTGGCAAAAATAACAATATTGAGAATTTATAACAGAATGTTTTAAACAAATAATAGATTTTGTGTTTAGATAAATAGCATCTGCTGTCAGAATAAAATATTTAAAAAAAAACTTTTTGATAATATTTTTTATTGTTATTCATATGATTTAGATATGAAAGTTACTAATGAAGTTTCAAGGATATAAACTAACATACTGTCCAGGTGCATTAGACTCCTCTTGTATAGTCTTTTATTGATTCTAACTCTGATTTAGCTCTTGGTTCTGTAATAAATAGGATAAGACTTGATTTTTGAGAATTAAATTAAAACTAATAGTTATTATTATGCATTAGTATGTAAATTAGTGAATTCTTACAATCAATTGGTAAAATGATAATTTTATGTCATTGAAAATAACTTCACTTTCATTGACTTTAAATGGTCTATTTCATTATAATGTATGTACTTCTATTGGGTACCTCTACCAAATTAAAATAATTACAAGAATTAATTTTTGCAAACTTAGATAAATTTAAAAAAGTTATATTGAATTTTCAGTTAAAAATTATTAAAAAGAAATTATTTTAACATTTTAATACTGAGATATTTTAGGGATTAGTAAGCAAAAGATCTTTAAATACTGCGTGTTTTATGGTCTAAAAAGGAAGCACTTGCTTAATAGAAGGTCAGTAGTTTAAGGCCTGACTGAACTAGCTACATTTCAGCAGATCTGCTCCTTGATATTGCTTTTTCTGTCGTTGAGTTATAATTTATAATTCAACCTGATATTTGGTTGAGCTGAACTTAATATCTAAAAACTTAAGGAGTACACTAAATATCTGAATACTAGCGGAATATCGTAAGATTTGTTGAAAAAATTAAATCAGAGTAGATTTTTAGATAAGGTATTTAAATAGGAAAAAATTGTTTAATGAACACTGAAAATAAAATTTTTAAAAGACAGATTTTACATTTTTTAATAAATATTAAAAAATCTTAATTTTATGATTATTATGGAAGGAATCTAATTGATGTCATACAATACAGATCAAAGAAAGGATGATAAAATTTTATGAAAAATTATGGATAGGAAGTGAGTAAAATAGCTGACATTCTAAAGTGTTTTATATATATTAAATTAATGCTGTAGATCCGCCAGCACATATGTTGGCACACGGGCTGAAAGCCTATGTACTAGCATTTTGCATGCATTGGCACTGTTGCAAGCAAACTAAAAACATTGTCATTTTCTATATGTCTTTTGTGGTAGTATGGTAATTTATAAAAAAACAGGTTTCATAAACTTGCTGTAGCATATGTAATTGCTGAGTTTTATTCTGGATTATATATATTGATGTTTTGATCTAGGCCTACTTCTTGTTGTATAGCAACTAATAAAAATAGAATCATACATGATTAATGTGTTACTTATGAATTGTTGTAAATACAACATGCTATTCTAAGAATTTCATATACTTATTTTTAATCTACTCTAATCATTGCGCTGTGAAGAATCATGTCACACATTGCTTGTAATTATGCTCTAGTAGTGGTTATTATAGAAAATTTATTGCGGTACATTTTATTTAACGAAGTGAATAGCTGTTGCTGATCTATTTTTACTATTTGTTGTGTTGTTTTCATTTAAGGCTTTGTCAAAAATTCAGTCATGTAAATTTTTAATATTTCAATAGTTATTTTCTTTTAAAATGCCCAAGTTATGAGGAAAAGGTATAGTAGTTCATAATCAGGTGAGGGAAACTGTATTCAATATTTACAATTTCTTTTTAAAAAACAATGCCGGAACTGGAGTAGTGAGAAAAACTGAAGTGCTGAATACATTTGTTCAAGTAACAAAAGTATCAAAACGTATGGTCCAAAGAATTGTAGCAGAAGGGAAATAAAGTGAAACTCAGAAGCCATCTGTTTTCGTTTCCCCGAGAAAACTTGTAAATCGCTTCAGTGCTGTGTGTAATTTAGATTCATTTGACACGGATGCTTTGAGGAGTTTAATAAATAAATTTTATGTAACTGAAAAATATGTTCTTACTGTGAGGAGAATCATGCAAAAAGCCTGCGAAAGTGAAATTAATTTCAAAGGGGGTGAAAACTCTTTAAGAAGAATATTACGTAAAATGGGATTTAGATGGAATAAAAACAGAAGACAACCTGAAAATACTGATTGAACAGTATGACATTAAAATGCAGAGAATGAAATATCTACAACAAATTTCCCTGTTTTGCGAAGAAGGAAGAGCGATTGTATACACAGATTAAACCTTCATTCATCTACAGTAGTCGTTCAACATCAAAACCATGGGTAAACACAATAAACCTTTATGAGAGACTGAAAACACCAGTATCCAAGAGTTCACTATTAATAATAGTTCATATCAGCTGTAATAGAGAATTCATTAACAGTGAATACTTTACTTATGTGTAAGGGAAATGAGAAAGGAGATTACCACAAATCGATGGATTCTGAAAAGTACACAAAATGGTTATGGGAGAAGTATATTCCCCCAACTTGCCACCTCAGTCGGTCATTGTTCAAGAAAACGCATTGTATCGCAACTTTCTGCGACAAAAGCAGATAAATTCTAACTTTTAAAAAATGGTATGATAAAATGGTTAGCCGAACAACAAATTAACTGTTCTCCTGCTATGATGAATACTGAATTATACGATATAAAATTACACAAAGAAAATAAAAAGAAATTTCTAATAGCTGATATTTTCAAAAATTATAGTCACACAGTTCAACAGGCCAACTCATCACCCTGACAAATGGCATTGAAATTATGTGGAGTCAAGTGAAAAGGCAAGTAGCTAAATGAAATACAACTTTTAACAAGACAGACATTCTAAAGTTAGCTGATGAGGAATTTCATAAATTATCTGAAGCTGAGTGGAGTAATGTCTGCGAGCATGTTGTCAACACTGAAAGAAATACATTGAAGTTGAACATTTATATGATGTGCACATCGACAGTTTTGTGATAAATGTGAATTCAGAATCGAACACGAGCTCTTTATAATCTACCGACGACAGCAACTTAAAAATTTGCAAGCTACAGCAATAAATTGAGTAACTATCTATATTAAACTGACAATTTTCAGTCAGCTTAGTACCATGCCAAATGTTTGCTGAATGCTATTAGTTTTTTGTGCCAACTTACATGCAGATTGTTATAAAAGAATTGTTAGATTCCATTAGAATAAAAATATCAATCTTTACTTCATTTTTAGTTTATTTGTTTATTATTTTTAGTGCTAAATCTACTTTATTACATACTAACCAACACCAACTTTAATTGCTGATAATTGTTTACTGCATAATCTTACCAGTGTGATGAAATCTTAAAAAGCTATCTCTATCAGCCAAACATTGTGTTTTATGGACTATAATTTTGTGTTTATGTTCACTTGTTTAATGATTAACATGACAACATTCTGTTATCCAATTACATTTACTTCTTGTATTTTTTTTTATTGATGGGATGAGAAATGAATTTGTGCTACGTGTGGAATATGTCAGGCTTGAGTGGAGTTCAATTGTGTTATTATTTTATTATTATTATTATTATTACTGTTAGTATATTTTATGATTTAAGACTAATCTTACTGTAGTTGAAATCCTACTTACTCTTTAACAATCCCTTTTTATTCACAATCCCATATAAGTAGCATTGCATCAAAGTTTTTCTTTAGAACACTATTTTGCTATAATTATTTCTACTTAGATTGACAATTTTCACTTCCCTGATGGATAGGTATTCTTAATGGAACCCACTGGGTTGGTCTACTGGTGAATGTGTCTTTCCAAATCAGCTGATTTGGAAGTTGAGAGTTCCAGCGTTCAAGTCCTAGTAAAGGCAGTTACATTTATACGGATCTGAATACTAGATCATGGATACTGGTATTCTTTGGTGGTTGGGTTTCAGTTAACCACACATCTCAGGTATGGTTGAACTGAGACTGTACAAGACTACGCTTCATTTACGCTCATACATATCATCCTCTGAAGTAATATCTGAATTCCCTGAGGCTAAACAGGAAACGAAAGAAAGGTATTCGTAATGGTGGTTAGGGTAGGTATAAAGGCCATCTGTAGATTATTAAAAAAATTGTTTTTTAAAAATTATTATTTTAATTGTTTATGTTAAATCTTTTTTTTACTATACAGTGAATTATTATTTGTATTCTAGTATTAAGGTTATTTTTAAATAATAATTAGTATTACTTAATTATACTAATTAAATATTTTCTCTAAAACATTTGCCATTATAATTTAAAAGTTTGTAATGCCTGTCATGGTTTGATAAATAAAAAGTTTCTTTTTGTTATTTTAGTCGACCATCTCTTGCCACATTCCATGATGCTAAACACTGTATTGTTAGTATGGATCTTGATGAATTTAGAAAACGCCTGATGACTGTTGGCCAAGACAGGGTAATCAAAGTCTGGGATGTATCTGCCCTTTTGTAGTACTTGTAAGTATAATTGCTCAACTGAACTATTTTATATTATGCACAATGCTTAATTGTCATGTTTAATGTACATTTAGGTTTTTAATAGTTTTATTAATTACAGAACCTTATTACATGTTATAATTTATGTATTATGTAAAATTTATTTTATTGTGTAAAAATGCCTTTTTATTGAGTTAAAGATATTTTAAAGATTTGTGAAAATGGTCCACCTAGACAGTTAGATTTCTATCAGAAATTCTAACAATTACTTTGTAATTATTTGTTCATGTTGTATTTGAGAAAGATAAAACACAAAATTTTCTTACTTATACAGTAATTCATTTGAGCAGATGTGAAGTTAAAATTTTTGAGACCTCAAAGAAACTTAGATAAAATGTTTTTCTTATGGAAAATGTTTTCTCTTCAAAATATTGATTAGACCATTTTAGCATGTAAAACATGTTTTAATCTTTTTAACATATTTTGATTTTTACTCATATTTTTTGCATTACTTTTAAGTAAGTGTGTATTATTCAGTTTAAATATTACTCTTCTATGAAGTGTAAGTATAATGTATTGCCTTTTCCTACAAAAAAGGCTGCATTAATGTGTTACTTTACACTGTCTGTCCCAGTTTTTCTTATGACTTTGACATATGTACACTTTCCTAGATGTAAGAAGTACCAGTCAGAGTGATGTGATTCTGTGAGAGGAGTGATCTTTACTAGATTTCAAAAGTGTTTAGTTTTTTAATAGTTTTGAAATCATTAGTACATTTATCCCAGTAATTCTTCACTCTTCTTCCACTTGTACTGATTGTTCGTATCCATAAATTGAGTTTAAAATTCTTCACAATTAGTTCTATAGACTTTCAACCATGGCAAATTTTTTTAAAAGCAGCTTTCGGGCTTTTGCCCCCGAAAAGACAAATCCTGACCATAAAGGTCTGATTTTAAGCAAATATCTGTAGATTGTAGTTTAATAGCTTATTTGATTTATTTTATTATTATTTGTTAATCTATAAAATTGCATTCATTATTTTAACATGCACAAATCTTAATTATAAATTTATTTTATTTTTTTTTTTAGGTTACAAGATGAATAAATAAATAAATGAATGGATGACATTTATGTATGAATGAAAGAAGGCTGAATGTTCTCTGCAGTACTGAATTAGAGAACTAACTTGTAACATGTATATTTTACATTAACACTGTAAGATTGATGATAGCTCTTCCACATATGATCTTACGAGATATCATTTATCTTCTGTTGTAATCAAATTATATGTTTATGTTATACGTAAAATTAAAATATAATAATTATGAGAAAAGAGAAGTATTTACTCTATTAATTAAAGATTAATTTTAATTACTAAAAATGTAATGGGATAAATGTATTAAGAAAATTATTTGGATATCTAAAAGTATATTGTTAAAAATATTGCAAATACCATATTAAGTAGTAAAAATTGTTTGTTTCATGTTTACATTTATTTAATGTTAAATTCCATTAGGTTGTTAACAATTTATTATTTATTTAGAGTTTATTGTTAAAAGTTTAATAATATAAATTAGCAAATATATTATTAATTTACGTATAATTGGTTACAATATCTGACTCACTAATTGTTATATAATGATTTGTTATTATTATCTTTACTATTTCTATAACCAGTTCTTTATCATCGTTGAATTGTTCTAGAAATATTTTAATTTTTCTTATTTTTTAATTGATTTTTATCCAGTGTAATACATACATATTTGCCAACATTTTTGCCATTTTTATTAAATATTCTGATAAAATTATCTAATATGAAATCTTCTGACATTCTATCTTTCTTCCTCTGCTTAAATTTTTCAGTCAGAATATTTGCTACAGTTAAGTATTTTATGATGAATACAAAAATAATTTTATGGATAAAATTTCTATATTGTTTCTTCTTGATTTTTTGTTATGCTATTGTTCATTACCCATTATGTGTATGCTATATTACATTGTACTGTATTACCCGTTATAGACAAATAAATAATATTATAAAAAAATTCTATTTTTTTGGTTAAAGAGGATGCATTATTGTGTACATTTATATCTTACAAACTAAATACGAAAAATATGATATTGTTTTATAATGCAGGGTTTAAAATGTGTTCTGTATACATACATATATTTTTCTGAGGTCTTCATTCGAATGTTTAATGTATTCAACAATTTTTGTTGGTTCTTGTCCATGGTTTTAAATTTTCATCCATTTATTTAAGTAGAAGTAGTCATAACAATGACCAGTACACAGTAAATAAACACGTATAAAGCCCAGACATGAAGTGCTGAGCTTGTGACTGGCCAACAAATGGTAGCTAGTGTAACTGTACACCAGTTATATAATATTATCAATTACTCCTGAAATGCAATTATGTGATGAAATTTAGTGTAGCATCCCATATTTTCATGTTATATTTCCTTTAATCAGTTAGGTTTTTAGTCTTAATCTAGGTTATTAATCTTAACCTAGGTGTTAGACATTAGTCTAGCTTATTACACAATATTAATTTTGTACTGTATGATTTTCTTACCTGGTTCAGGCAAAATATTATTAACATGTGCTTCTCAAGGGGCCATAATTGGTCATTACCTCAGAAATATTTACTGATTACACCTTTGCAGTGCTTCCTTGGCTTTGTATAACAGCTGATGTTTTCATTAGATTGACCCGGACTGAGATTGTTGTTTATGTATTACTAACAGAATGTACATTTCATACAATCAGTTATTAAATAATATAGTTTACAACAAATCGAAAGCTGTTAAATGTTTTTTTTTTTTTATTTACAGCAGTTTCAATTTATTGTTATTTTTTAGCTTAAAATTTTTAACTGCATTTTCCTCTATTAAGAGAGAAAATTTCTCATATTTTAATATTGAAAAGTTGGCAAATATGTATTAATTACCTTATTTGGAAATGAATATTTTATTGTTTGGATATTGGAAATTTTATATAGCCTGTAAAAGTGAATGTTAATTTTTTTGCTATAGTTTTATGTGTAATTGTTATTTTTGAATTTTTCATTTTTTATATATATTTTTATGTACAACTAAAACCTGATAGTTGAACTTCAATTCAAAACAGTTATTCTGGTAACCAAAAGTTACCTTTTAATTCCCAGTTTTTATTTTTCATTACAATATCAAACTTTCAGTTTCATTGTTTTCTCTGTTAGACTGTTTAAAAAAAATTTATGCTTTATTTTCATTTTAACACTCTTAGTGCCATTTCATTCTAACAATAACTATTTTTGTTGAAAATTATGACATTTGATCATATAATTAGTTATAGTAAATGATTTTTTGTGTTTTCTGTTGTATCAGTGGAATTAAAAATGTGTCAAAGATTTAGTACACATAACTCGTGTAGAGGCTTATAAGCCAATCACAAATCTGTGTAGGCTGTGTATACCATATGATAACAGACAAAAATGCATTATTGGTCATGTAAAACACCTTGATATAAAAATCAAAACAAGTTTATTACACAGCATTTGATAACTAATTATTTATCAGTTATAAACCTACATAAACTACATTTTGAGTATCTACAAAAACATTAAAAACTATAAATGAATAAAAATAAGAAATAAAACGTGTTTAGAAAATTAGAGTTAATCAAGCTATATTAAAGTTACATTTAAAAGTTTGTTTTGAATGTTTTTTCTAGTTGAATGTGGTTTTTTTTTAAGAAGTCATAGTACGTGTAATTTTCTGGGCAACCACTACACTTTTGTAGAACTCTTGGGTATTTTTTGACAGCATGGTTCTTACCAAACATGAAAGTCACAGTGTGATAATATGATATACATCTTCCTCTGCTATCCTTATGGATGACAATATGCAAAGGAGGAACAAAATTATCTTCTTGTCTTCCAATGTTTTCAACATCGGAAGGGACCCAAATATTAACTGCTGCACAAAAATTTCTCTTAAATTCATTAGTGCGGAGTTTTTTCCCAGAATACAAATTGTACTTCATGGACATTAATGGTAGCAGTTACATAAGCATTTCTGTGACAACCTTTCGATACCACTTCAAACCTTACCTTGTTGGGGAACTGTAAGATCCTTTTAGATTAGAGAGGTCTATGAACCACTTTGCTGTTTTATAATCTAGAAATATACTTGGTTTTAACAAATAGGCTTTGTATGCCTACAACTAAAACAAAGATACAAATGTTTTTATGCATAATTAACACTAAAATCACGCAGAATTATACACATTAAACAAAAAGTACATTTATTATTACACTATCATTCAAACGAAAAATAACTTCATAATCAACATAACATAAGACCACAATAAACCAACCACATTCATAGGCAAGTTAGGATAACCTCAAAAAAAGGTTAGTTTTCACTCACATTCTGAAAGCTACAGTACTGCAGTCTACAGGCCAAGAAAATAATAGCATTCATCGGGTTCATCAGCTATTATAAACCTAGTCAGTTTCATTGAAAATTTGTGCCAGAATTGAACACAGCATGTTCAATTGAAGCTTGAAACAAAGTTATAAACGTGTACAATAACGGTACACTTGGCCTCATTGGAATATTGTTTGTGATCAGATTTGGTACGCATAGCACTAAGAGTGTTAAAATTAACTTTGCCTCAACTCAGGTATGTCATTTTTATAGAAAATAAATAGTATGTTTTCAGGAAATGCATTATTTGCTCTCCAATTACACATTATAATTAATGCCAAAACACTGATTATGTAATTAAATTGAATGTAAAATACTCACAAAGAGGTTTTCACCATTTAATATTATTAAATTTAAATTCTTTATAGAAATTTTATATGACCAACTTGGACTAATTTGGAAGTCCAGACTATCAGTTTTATATTACATATATATTTGAATAAACAATCTATTCAGTTAAAAATTCAGTTTTTAAAAATGAATTCTTTAAAACATGAGTACCTTAATTACTAATTAGCTGGTTTATTAAGACATTTAATAGTTTGTTCAATTAATTTGATACTAAAGATATGTTTCATTAATTAGTTAATATATGTATATTTAATTTATTCATTATTTCCATTGGTGTTGATTGTGTAACATGTGTGCAAATGTGTGACTTAAATGTATGTATGCATATATGTGTGCATTGAAATAGTATTACTACATTTTATTACAGAAAAATAGCTTTGACTGTCTATTTGATATATTTCTGAAAATGTAAAATCTTGTTCATATTGTATATTATAACAAAGTAATTGTGTACATTTCTTAAATTTATATCACTACTAAAGAAAAGTTATATATTTATTTTTATATTGTAAAAATAATTTAGTGAATGAATATAAATAAACAGATTGATGATGAATTTTAATGTGAAGTTTGTTGTTTTTTCTCCTTTTTAGTTTAAATTCATAAGTTTAGTATTATTGGTATTATTTTTCTGTCATTTATAAATTAAATGGAAGAAAACTGTTAATTGTGTGAAGTTTCTCATATGAATATAAAAGTTTGGCCTGGTGAGGCCTTTTAATATTTAATTAGCTCGTAAAATGTCCAATCATTGTACTTCTAAACTAAAACTGTTTTAAAAATTGTTCCTGAGTGCATTTGAAGACTCATAGTAGCCAAAAGAGAAACATCAGATTCAATGTTGTTGCTGTATAAGCGGTTCCATATTTTTTTGATGTGTTAATTAAAAAATTACTACAATTAATTTGTTCTTTTTTGATAGAACAGATAATCCAGTTCAAATTCCTGTTAGTTTATAATTATGGTCTGAACCAGTATCAGGTTTTGAGCATTTCTCAATCATCTCCTTGAAGCATTATCATAATTTTAAATTCAAATTTAACATTTCTAATTTTATTTGAATATACACACTTTATGTCAACATTATATTTTTAATTATTTGTAATGATAATTACTTGAAGCATCTTTACTTGTTAAATATTAGACTTAAATCTTAACTTGTTAAATTTATTTTCTGGTTACCAATTTTTATCAGAAAAAAATTTTTTAATGCAGTTCTCATCGGAAAAAAATTGGAGTTAATGCCTACCCAGAGATAATTGTGATAAGTAAAACATATTCAATAGTTTTTGAATTGGATAATTAAACTAAATAAAACTATAGCATAGGTTTAAATAATTTAAGTTAATTCAACATTAAAAGTTTAATTACATAAACATATATCATTGATGTAAAACAGACAGTTTTTTTTAGATTTCTTCTTTCATCGTTGTATTTTTTTAACTAGTCTGATACTTGTGACTGATTGATTTTACATCTATAGTTGTTTTACTATTTTTGTTTGCTATGACAATCTAGCAGTAGTCAATTATAAGTTATTAAGATGTGCTGGTTCATTGCTCATCATTTACATTTTCATAATTATGTACAATTTAAATCCCTAAAAACCTTTTTCCTGTGATGGAATATTTTTGTTAATTTTTTATTGCCATCTCTCCTTCATTTTATTGATTTGAATCACTCAAGCATTTTAATATTGTTAAGTTTACATTTCAGATAAAAGAAATGTAAATGGTTAGATATGATATTCAAAATTTTGTATAAACAAGAGTAGTGTCATGAAGAAGTCAGTGTTGCATAGTCTGAAAATGAGGAAGGGCTTAAAAAGTGATATATTATTTAAGTAAAAAATGACAGGTAGAGATAATTTTTTTAAACAAAAAATAGAAAAATGCCTTTACACCTTATACTTTCAAAAATACATAATTGTCCACTTACTTTAATGCATATTTATGAATTTCATAATATGTTTTGAAAAATGAACCTTGAAAGCAAATCAGTGTCTTGTTTTCAAAATCATATATATATTACACACTTCACCTGATTGTTGTAGCTAAATCATTTGCTCTTAAGTTGTTTCTTCAGCTTTGAAAACAGGATAGAAATCACTAGGAACTAGGTATGGACTATAATCTAAAGAACAGAATTGAAAAATCTAGGCATAAATTTAATTTTGTGATGCTGTCTTAAGTTTTCATTTTATCCTAACTTGTTCAACTTATCTTTCTAAGAATGTTAATTTGATATCCAAAATTTAGTATAACTTCTTTTCAAAATCTGCTAGAATAATTCCTTCAGAATTTCAAAATCCAGTCAAACATAATCTTCCCAGCTTAGAAGATTTCTAAGATAGTACTCAATCTACTGACTTTTTCTCAGAATCATGATGGTGTACTTAATACTTATCACTTGTAATTATCTACTGAGGAATTTCTCATCTTTTTCAAAAAATTACTAGAGTTTATGTGAATTGTAAACTCGTCATCTTTCGCTTATAAGACAGTATACAAGGTACTATCTGGCTCAAATTTTTCAGTATTCTGGAGAACAAGTATGCATTCTGCTTTCTGTTTAAAATCCCTAGTGTATCAGTGATTTTTTTTATTGAATGTAACTAACACTTTTTACAAATAATTTCATCAATGTGATTGTGAAACTAATCACAACAATGCACCGCTTACCATAAATAGCTTACATTCGTTTGTAAATTTTGATTGGTGCTCCATTTTCCCAAAGTAAGAATTTAGTAACGGCACACTGTTTAAATCAACATCTGAATATGCTGCTATCATGTGTGCTCTAAGCAGGTACTATAAATTCACAGTTAAGCAAGTGGAGAATACTTTTGATTTATATAACTTCAAATATTGAGGCAAAGTTTTTCAGCCCTCCCTCATATTGAATTTTCAGTATTTTTTAGCATATAATTTAAAGTTTAAGAATATAACTATTCGATTTCTGTAATGATTATGCAATAAAAATTTTTGCATTATTGTAACTTGATGTTAAAATAAGGATCTCATATTGTGAAATATTGAACACCAAACACAAATTTATATTATGGTTATAAATGGTTTAGTAAAGTTTTTTCTTGGAGTTAAATTTTTGTTCAAAAAATGTAATTTCACAGCTCCTATTATAAAAACTGATGACATACTATAAATGCTTATAAAACAACATATATATATATATATGTGTGTGTGTGTGTGTGTGTATAGTATATTTTGTTGCAGTTAATGGATATATTTTTTTTTCTACATAGCAGTTATTGATTAACTTCTGTTTTCAAGGATATCACTTAATACTTTTAGAGAATCATTTTATTTTGAAGTGTGTAATTAATATTTGTTTTTTTTTTTTAGTATATTAAATTTATTTAATATTTTATTCTGCTTGATCTTTTTGCAGTTTTATAAACAATAAATAAAATATTCTTATGCAATTTTAATTTTAATCACTTTTAAATTGATACTATTTTATGCTGTACATAAATGTAAATTTTATGAAATGAAATTTTATCATATTTTTATGTTATTGATGTTTAGTAAACTTTATTATCCTTGTAATTTAAATGCTTTAGAAAATTATTAATCTGAAATTGTATATTATTATAGTTTAGCAATTTGGGTGTGTGCTGGGGTCATGTAGAATTTCAGAAGTTATATTTCCATATGAAAGGATGATGGAATGAAGTTTAGTCATATTAGTTAAATCTTAATTTCTCGTTACTTGCTTATGTCTCACCATTTATAAACTCTTATTAACAGCTTATTCTGACCTTGATTACAAAATATGTTTTGCTAACCATGATAATGTTTTGTTATAATAGATTTTTGACTGATGGAATTAGAATTGCATTTTGTAAGAAGTATGAGGTAACCTCATTTGAACAAAATTTTATTCTGGTTCTTAATTTGTAAAAATCTTTTATTCTTGAGATAGTAATGATTTAATGTAAAATGATTTTGGCAGTTAGTTTTATAGTAATTAATTGCTCAGTACATAATGAAAAATGTCTTCCAGCTAATTCTCTGAAATGGGACTCAGAATTACATTTCAGAAAAATAAGATTATTATAGTGATTGGTAAAAAAATTTACACTGGTGGTTCATTTTTTGGAAGGTGTTTGAGAATTTGACCGATTAACTGCTTTTGTAAATTGTAACACTGCAGTCTCTTTATGGATATAATTCAGTTGCTTAGTGATCTGTATTTATTATCACATAAGGTAAAGTCATCTATATGACAACATTTTATTCATGTATTCAAACAAAAATTTCTTGATGCCACTCCCAGTATAGGTGATGAATTCATGATATACAGTTTTGCAGTTTTTAATATTTGTATCCTAATAAAAAATTATATTACGTGTTTTCTAGTTCAGATAACTTTATAACATCTGTACATATTTGGTTTTTGTAAAAGAAGATTATTTTAATTGTGTAAATACTTCCTGTACCTGATACATAATGCATAAATTATTTTTTCAAAGGTTATTAGACAGTACTTGCATGTTCCACTTATTAGTTCTGTAGTTGCTGTGGTGTCTTTTGTATGAGTATATATAGTAATGTATAATATACATCTATACCTGTAGGCCTATATTAAAAAGCATATATTCATCAATTTCCATCCATCATTGAATTTTTCATATTGTTAGTTTGAAAGAAATATTTGAATATGAAAGTTTTATTTTCTAATAAAAGTATATCTGAATTATGAGTTGTAGCAATTATTATTAAAAAAAAAATTGTCATATTTCATCATTGTTCATTTTGTAAATTTTGTTTTTATGTGAAAATATAAATCTTTTTATTCTCTTAATTTTGTATAATAAAGAACTGCAAAATTATTTTTTATCCACAATAGAACGGAGCTGGTGTGTGTGTTTGGGGTAAGAAGTTTTGTGTGTGTGTATGTGTGTTGCCATTTTCCTCAAAAACCACTGGACCGATTTCTATGTGATTTTTTGAATTACATAGGTATCACCTCAATGCAGGTTCTTAGATTACGTTTATAAGCCACCAAGGGGTGCTACAGTAGATGTTTCTTCAGAACAGCTTAGTGGGATTTTAAAATTTTTAATTTTATCACTTGTGTTATCAAAACTTTAGACCATGTACATGTTCATTAAAATGGTGAAGGCTAGCTCACCTCCCTAAATAGTCTGAGCTTACCCATCAAAAAGTAAAGAAATGTTTTCTGTTCTTTGGATCAAAAACCCATAGATTAGCTGAGTAATAACACTAAATTTAATTTATTAAAGCTTAAATGGCGTAAAAAAGTTTCTTTTGAAGAAATCGCTAATCATAATAGAATAAAAATAAGAAGGTTTCTAAGAGAAAGGGATGAGTCTGCATTTCAGAATAGGTGAACATTTATTTATATTTTATGATTATTATTATTTATTATTTTTATTACTCACACCAGACCTAATGTTAAATTTTTTTTACTATTATTTATATATAGCAGAGAACCACTTTGGCCTGATTTAAAAATCTAATATTGATTATATAAAAAAAAAATATTTTTACTATTACATTTTTATAATAACTCATGTTATTGCTTTTCAAGTTTTTTATCCCACAAGTGCTTTTGAAGCAGCAACAATCAAATGAGTTTTATAGTTAAAACCACTAACTTAAAAATATATGAGAAAGACTCTTCCAGTCATTTACTAAAACTAAACTCTATTATTAAAATTTAACTTCTAATATTAAATAAATGGAAAAAAAAATAGTCATAGGTGTATTTCTACATTTTAATTTAATGATTTTAAAAAATTTTTTAACGTATGAAACTTAATTTTTTAAACTAGTGATCATTATGAAAGCAGTGATCATTATGTGATCATTCTTGAAAACAGAAATGTTTGAATCATGTATTCAAATTTTTTACATATAAAGACTCTACTGAAAAAAATGCATTTAACTGGAATAATTCCATTTGAATTTTCTTTAGAATTTATTTTATCATAAAAGTTAATATTTTTTTTTTTTTTTTAATACAATTAAAACTAAATAACTCATTAAAAAAATTTTAATCAACAAATTATAACAAATCATTATAAATTGTGTGTTATAACAACAAAGCATTAAAAATTTGTTGATTCCTACTAAGTGTGGATAGAAACAAATGCACTAAATTACAGAACAAATCTGTTAGCCTTATAAAAAAAATGTTTAACTTGGGTCGTGCGTGAAAATTTTTGACATAGCAATAGTTGTATTTTACATTAAGGAATTGTTTGTAAGATTGCTTATTTACTTGTCTGAAGTATCAGATAAATATAATTTCATGAATAAAATTCAGTAATATTGAATTTTATTTTAGATGTATGTACTAGTATTTGTTTTGAATGAATTATCATGAGAAGATATGCTGTTAACTGAAAAATTTAAGGTTGTGAGCAACTTTTTCTTTCAGCATCTGAATAGGATAGTTTTCATCAATCTTCTTTTTTTCTGTTTTCATTTACAGAAATCAAATAAAGATTTCTCTAGTATTTTCATTTATCTGATGATAATTTATTTCAAAAGCCAACTTCAAGTTGCTGTTAGTATTGGGAGTTCATCTTTGTAAACCCACTGACAACTTATTAATTCATTGTATTAGATATTTATTTTGTATAATGTGAGTAAATTTTAGAGTTCATTAGATTCATCATTCAAATTCATTCAGTTAAAAAGTTAAAGTTGATATTCAGTTAAAATCATTATTTTTTAAATAGATTTTGAAAAAAAAATATTAGTTTTTCAATCTAATATATGAAATTATGTTTTCCAGAAATACTTTTCAGATTTATACTAAAAAGGAATGTGGAAGTATTGTTGCACAATTGCAGCTGTAGTGTTATGTAAGTTATGGAAACACCATTTTATATTTATAGAAAATGAGTCATTAGACCAAACAAAATAACTCATTTAGAGAGAAAAAAAATTGTTATCTGGACTTTTATTAGTGGAAATAGTAAAAGGGCTTATAATAAATGTAAAAAAAATAAATGTATGAGTGGGGATGGCGGAGGGTTGAAAAGGGGTGAAAAATGGTATTATTGCAATTTCCGGAAAAATTTGATGACGTACTTAAAAAATGTATGTAATAAAGTTATACATACTTTCACCACCAAATTACATCAAAATTAAATTATTCTTGTGGAAAAGAAAAATATAAAAAAAATTTCTTGGTAATTTTGAGGTTATATTAAAAAGTGACCTCTACAAAAATTGTAAATTTTTACATGATCTACATACAACTTTTGTAGTGGAAAATGTTTTTTTCAACCCCCAAATCACCCCTCCACCACCTCCACTCATGCATTTATTTTTTTTAAGTTTATTGTAAGCCTCTTTACCATTTTCACTTATAAAAGTCCAGGTAACAATTTTTTTTCTCTGTATAATTTGATTGGGATACATCTTAAACTTTGCTTTAAAAAAGCTTTTACAAAATTTTGTAATACTAGTTAAATATTTTTTAATCTTACAGTTTATGCTTTTTTGAGATTTGCTTATATTTGTGATTTAATTACTAGTGGTTTTCTTGTATTAAATCATATTTGCTTTTAGAAAATAATATTATTTTAAGATTATGTTTTATTTTTGTTTTTTATAAGTGATGTAATCTTCTGTTTGAGTAACTCTCTGTTCTTTTCACAAAAAAAAAGTTTTAGCACAATGACTTTCATGGATTATTTACTATTATTTCCCTTCAGAGCATCACATGTTTTTTAAAAATATTAATTATTTATATTTCTTTGCTGTAATTATATTTATTATTATTATTGGGCATAAAGAATTTTGTAGGAATTTCTTTATTGCAGGTTATATGACTATTGCAATGACTGCACAAATAAAGAATTTACCTGATGTATAAAATGATAATTATAATAAAAATAATACCTGAAACATAATATTATGTGTTTCCAATATCTAAGTGATGCCAATTGTTTCCAGAAAATAGATATTAACATTATCAAAATTGTATAAAAAATTTATTTTTTATCAAATTTTTAAAGAGAATTACTTAAATGTTAAAAAATTTGAAATATAATTAGTATAAATCAAAAAAATATTAACAGTGTTAAGAATTTACTTGAAATTACATTAGTCTGAATAATATAAATTTATGAATACTGAAGATTAATGAGTAGGCTAAATTAACTCTTCTATTCTCTGAATCTATAGCATTAAAATAGTATTATAATGTATTAAAATGAATGCAGTTTTGTTGCACAAGGCTTGGTTAGAGTAAATATTGATCTGCGACTCACGAACAAACAATTTATTACACGTTTAATCAAGTACGATTCATAAATATTTCACCTGACAGTCAACATGTTAAGGATTATTTGTTGTCCTGATTTAGTTTTTGTATAAATCTATAATAAATGGGTTTAATCCTATAATTAATGAACTTAAGAAATCAAACTTATTTAGTTGGTGACATAGAAGTAGAAGTATAAATCACATAGCAACAATATATTGGAAACGTCAAGATAAAGCATCAGGTCAGATTGAAGTCAATGATTCTGATATATTCTTACTGCAAACATGCTACGTTGTATATTTTTGCTAACTTAATTTTCATTCTTCATTTGTATACTATGAAAATGTGTAAAGACAAGATAAAATGTTCTTGTGAATGAATTACTTTTTTTTTTGTAAATTTTGATACCATTAAAATATAAAATTTGAAATATGTAAATATAAACAAACTTTTGATAATTCTGTGGTAATTAGCATATTCATCCATTATTTATAAATGTATATTAATATGAATGGATTATGTGTTATAAAAGACATAATGCATGTATGTTGCTCATTAATGCTATAAATTCGTTTGTTACTTGTTTCAGTAATTGATATTTATTTGACAATTTAGGATGGGCTTTTATTTCTTCTAAAGATTTCATCGTGCTTCCAGATAGCTATGGTTATGAATTATAAGGAATAATTATACATATCATACTCATTTAAATATGTGTCAACTTTAAACAAGAGAATTTTGTCTTTAATATAGTTTTTTTTTTTTTTATAAATATTTTGTATATTTTTATTATATTTTAGTGGATATTTAACTTTTTTAGTTAATGTTAAAAAGAATTGTTAATTTAGTTTTGTTATTTGGATATATTTTATCAAATGTCAGGATTACATGTAGTAAAACAGTACAATATCAGACTTGTTCATCAGCTGATTATACTTCATTTTTAAATGGTTTTAAAACTTAAAAACATTTTCGTGATAACTGATTAAATCCTAAGCCTCGGTTGAAAAATGTAAGTCTGCATTCATTAGCATAATAATAAACCCTCTCACATATAACGTAGAGATGTTTTTAGTAAAAAATATTAAAATTATAATTAATTTTATTGTGTATATTCATACTATAAAAGAAAGATACATTTACTTGTTAAAAATGACAAGATTGTCTTTCATGTGGTTGACTGGGCCGAACTTTAGAAAAATACTAAAGTAATTAATGCAAAATTTTACTGGTGACTTCTATTAGTATCCTAATTTACAAATAAAAAACAAACAACTCATTTGTTTTAGTACAATCATCACATCACATCACATTAAAAGTAGAATCAATTTGATATTGACATTTTTTTGGAGCAGATTTCATTTATTGAAAGCAGAAAGCAAATTTTTTTGAATCGGGTTATTTTCTGATTCCAATACTCAGTTATATATATATATATATATATATATATATATATACTTTTTTTAGAGACCATAAGAACAGATTGTAGGTTAAGCAGATTATTCTATGTTTATGTATGTGAGTAATTCATGTGACACTGTTGATGATTGATCATTATATAACCTCTCATTGTTATTGACAGTTTACCTGTGAAGCTCAGTCTTACAGATTGGATGGTTAAAAATAAAAATTAACTTCTTGTTCTAATGTATTCTAATAGTAGAAGTAACCTTCTATGTAAATGCTCTAACATATAAATATGGATAAATTCAGTTAATTTTGATTAATAACAACACGATCACAACGGCTAAGACAACCAATTTGACTTAACTATGGCAACACTTAGAATATGTTCAAATGTTACGATAAATCTCATTTATCTTTTGAATTACAAGTATGCTTCTCATTTAATAATTTATTTTTTCTAATTACCTTATTTGTGTGATTTTGTATATATAGCTAACATTTTATTGTATTTTACAAGTGAAAATTCATAAAGTCACAGAGCCTACATTTATAAATACCTTAATTAACCACTGCCCCTCTGAAAAACCATTTGCCTTATTTTCATTTAAAGTAACTTTTAACAGCCTTAAAAACTTGTATATCTATTTCTGGAAAAGTTATAAATTTGATAAATTATATTGCAATTTTTTAATCATAAGTTTTTTTTAGTTACAATTATATTTCATAAATGTAGTTAGATACTTTTAATTGCTGTTAATAAGTAATATTGTAACTACACAGTATTAATTTTTAAATTATGGTAATTTCATATTCAAAATACATGTGGTAGTTCATATAGATACTCAAGGGATAGTTTTTATTCTTGTGGATTATCAATCTGTTTCTCTTTTGCATTGATTTACTTTTGTAAATAGAACAGTTGTTGCGAGCCAACAGTTTGATAATATAAATATATATATTACAAATTTAAAGATTTTTTATATAAAAACTATTTTGGAATCAATTTTATCCTGTAAAATTCACTTCTTTTACTTCACTTCTTCATTATCTCTACTTTAAATATCTTACCTGTTTTAATGCTGTTTATTGGTAGTAATTCTGTTTATTTTATTAGCTCTTGTAAAAATATAAGTTAAACTGATTTTGTATGATCATTGGCTAGTTTCACCAATCAATAAATACAAATCAAATAATTTCAGATAATTAACTGATTAGGCACAAATTTTTTGGTACATAAAGGTTTATAAGTTTTGATGATTAATACATTTGTTGATATGATTAAGACTGCATACTGCTCTCAAATGCATAGGTGGTTTGTGAAGACTGTGTTTAATGTTGTAATGTTTATACTTTATTATAATTACAGTGTTGAACATCACAATGACTTAATTATATTTAATATTATAATCGCCAAGGAGCCAGTCTCAATGGCAGAGTGGTAGCGTCTGAGTCTTTTATCCAGAGGTCCTGAGTTTGAATCCCGGTCAGGCATAGCATTTCTCATATGCTACAAAATTCCGTTTCCCTATCCCACGCACAAGTTTCAAGCCTATTTGGTGATATTATCAAGCGGAAAAAAAGTATCAACTTTAGTTAAATTCAGTCAGACTTCCTTGAAATAATTGCTTGTAGTTTTATATTTCAACATAGACAGAATGAAGCAATTCGTATCATTCTATATGAAATTAATTGTATATTTGTTTATGAATTTATTGTACATGAAGTGAGAGCTACTGAATTTTATTAACTAACAAAATTTGTATTAAAACAAATGTAAATGATTTTCTTCATTTGTTTCTCCTGTTCCCAGTTAAGTTCATTTTTACGTTTTGTTGAAAGCAATATAAATTTGTATTCCTGTGCTCATTCTTTATATAATTATGGAGTAGAATCATTTTACTTCTAATTATCACTTTTAAGTGCTCATTATTTTGAAATATTTTTGTCAATTTAACTGTGTGTAGGAAATTATAAAAAAAATTTGCAAACTGTCAATTTAACATTCATTGAAACAGATTTACAGGTGAAACTAGCCTTGTTTCATTTTACATACTTAATGTGTTTTCAATGTACTCCTTGTAATCTCTTATTACATGAGTGAAACTAGTGGACCAAAATGATAGATAGTAGATCTTAACATTTATATTTCAGCTACTTGAACTTGAGTATCATATAAAGTTTTGCAGGTTGTGGGGCACATGTCTGTATTCTTCTTGTAATTAATATATTTAATGTGGTAAATAGTTATGGACATGATGTAAATTATACAGCAATTTGTGTAAATTTAAAACTGTAAATAATGTAGAATTGTTTATTGATATATGTATATATATTATACTATTACTGCTAGTATATATTATACTAGCAGACCTGTCATAGCTTCGCCTGTACTATGTGGTTATTTGCATTTTGTGTCGCAGTCAAGGGATGTTTAGTTGATCAGAGCTCAGTTCACTCGCCCTTCCCATCTAGTTAGGGGTCTCTACCCTGTAGACCCCACTGTGCTCGGAATAATAATGATAAAGATTAAAGTCTGTTAAATTTATAAAAATTATTAGTGTATTTTAATTTTTTCACTTTAGTCAGTTCAGGCCTTAATTGTGAATGATGTAAGATTGTGTGTTTCAAAACACAATCATTGTCAGCCTCTATCTTAAAAATGTTATTAAAAACTGGTTACCTGTACTTCATACTGGTAATAATATATTTTGTCTGGTTTCTAGTGTTATCCAACAAACATCACTAGGAGGTGATGATACTTCATCTCTCATTTTTTTTAAAATTACTTTTATGTTTTTTAGTCAACTAGCCTGAGGCAAATGCAGCCAGTCTCGCCATGCCATATACCATCAGACCCCTTAAAAAATCAAAATTCAAAAAACTTGAAAATGATTTTTTAGATATTTATCTGAAGACTATTTGCAAGCCCCAGTCTAGTGAATATCTTGTTTAGTGTAGTCGGAAATACAGAAAATTTACAGTCATTGTTCAAATTTTTTTTTTATCTTTCTTCATCCCTTTCAAAGTCGAATTTTGAAAAATCTAGAAATTTGTTTTTAGATATTTACATGAAAATTACAAGCACCAAAAATCAGTTAATCTTTATTTCTTACTGATAAATTAAAAAAAAAACCTGGTTTAAAAAAAAATTCTAAAATTCAAGTTTAATCCTTTAAACTTGGAATTTCAAAAAATCTAGAAATTAGTTTTTAGATATTTACTTGAAGATTAGACACACCAAATATTATGTTGATAACTTCATTTGTTACCAAGAAATTAAAAAAAATAGTAAATTTCATTGTTACTCTATTTTAACCCTTTAAACTTGGAATTTCAAAAAAATCTTTTCTTACTGTGCACTTACACTGTAAGAAAAACATCTATATAAATTTTCATCAATTTATCATAAGTAGTTTTTGCTGGGCATCGATGAATCAGTCGGGCAGGACAAGTTGTTTTATAGGTACAAATACTCGTATATGTTAGTCTTATTGGCAATTCTATTAGCATACACTTTATTCAAAATATCTTAATTTAGTTTATTGGTAAATATTTGTATAGATACAGAATATTTTTAATTTATTTTCATTAATTATTGATGTTTACTTTGTGTATTATTTGTAATATTAATTATGTTATTATTGAATTATTGTTTATTTTATAGACTTATATGTATGTATTATATGTCTATTTACATATAGGTATGTATTAATCTATTAATTTTAGAGACCAATAAATGAAATTTTTTCATAAGGAATCAATAATGTACCAATTTTATTATTGTTATTAGTACTACTATTTTTTTTAAAACCATTATAAAATTCAAAAATGTAGTATAATTTAAAAAAAACTTAATTTAAAATTATATTATCTTTTTCAATTGTAACTAGAATAAATGGAATTATTACAGTATAACTAAAATCTTCACAATGTAACAGTTAGATTACTGGATTAATCCAAGGAAAAGAAAATAAGTTTACAAAGGTTTAATTTTTTTAAATAAAAAATTAAAGAAATATTATTAACAGCCATGTGGTAGGTATAAAAGAGACCTTTAACAAAATAAGTAGTGTATTTCCCTCCATTAGTAGCCAACCAAGTTACAGTTGTGAAATAGAACTGCAGATATCTTTCATGATTGTCAGTGAAACTTTTGTAATTATTATTATTTTCATTTAAAAATAACAAAAATGTTGCATTAAGTATGCTAATTGTGATTATAATTCTGGTTAAATTTTTAAATGTTATCTTTATTTCTGTGAGATCTTAGAGAAAATCTTATTTATGGATAGTTATTAAAGGCACTTTGAAAATTTGTTTACGGTATTTAAGGGAAGTAAGCATTTTGTTTTTTTATCAAAAAATATATGTATGTATAATATATATCAATATATTCTTATCTTACAATTTTGTATTTTCATTACTCATAAGAGTTCCTGAGTTAGATATAGATTATTCTTTACAACCTGATATTTCTGCAACATCTGAAAATTTCTGGGAGTAACATTACAGAAATTGAAATGAAGGATAAAATACAATTAACACTCAGTTTCATGCTACTATTCTAGACTTAATCTTGTATGTAGTATCTAACAGATACATTGTGATAAATTACAATTTTGTAGTCATTACGGTAAGAATTTTATGCTGCTTTTTTATATCTACTAATATACGAAAAACTGACAAAATGTTTTCTGTATTGAGGATGAATATTTTATTGAAACGTATTCACAAAAGAATAGATATATTAAAGTTCTATCCTAAATTCTGCTTATTGTTGAAACAGTTTTGCAGCCACAGCATTTCATCAGCAACATTAATACATGATGTATGAAAGACTTTGTTTAACAGGCTTGAAATTTTTCAAAAAGTTAGTGTACGAGGTAAAAATTTTATATTTTTATTTTTTGGGTTACTTAACTTCATTCAGAACATATCCGTCAATAATTTTATTTATATTACTGTAATTGTCTATAAGGTATATGCATCTGGACATGAAACATTAAGTGAAGTGGTTGAAAAAATATAAGCATAAATCAAATGAGAATATTATAAAGATGACAAATTTTATTATGTAAAATTAAAATAGTTATGAAAAAAAATTTAATTTGTACAGTCAATTACAACAGTTTTTACTGAAATAGCTTTCTCATAAGCCAATATTGATATAAAAATAATATTTTGTTACCATTAATATAAAAACTAAAACTATTAGATCAGCAATAACAAAAAATTTCTCATAAAAAAAGAGTACAAGTTTGGTTGCTGACAGATGTATTTAATATTCAAACTACTAACCTTATTATGAAATCATTAATCACATTTTTTTTTTAAATCCAGACTATAAATAAGATGCAATTAAAATAGCCAGCAAATAAATAGTTTTCTGAAAACTACAATAAATAATATTTTTTAATGTATCTATCTGGTGGGTGCGCTTGATAGAGGGTTAATTATCCTCTTCTTCTGAGTAACTAAAGGTTATCAATGCTGGATGCAATTTCACTGAGTACTGTTACTGTGTTGTTGGTTTTTATTGTTAATGGTCACAGCAGAAAAAGAAATATCATTATTATGTTCAATAATATTAACAATTAATGAAATCCACCTTACCAGCACATTGATTCAATGTGTTGTCATTAATTGTTAATGTTATTTATTTAACATATCAGCAGTACCATGTTCGAGAAATTAATCAATTTTATGTTATTGAATATTGAATAACATCATTACTGTGTTATTCAGTTAATGTAAATTTTAACATACTACAGGCATAATTAATTTGATTAATGTGAACTGGGTTGTTGCTTTAATAAAGCTGTTAATAATATTCATTTATATCTCTGCTATTTAATAATGAGACAAGTCCTGCTTAAGACCGTAAACTCCATCCCTTAAAATGGTAATTCTCCAGCAACTGGAATCTTTCAAGGAACCATCTGTGTAAAATGAAGATTAAGAGTAAAATTCTATTGATCCAAGCCTTATTTAATACCATTTCCAACTTGATAACACAACACAGTCATCAGTTTGGCCTCTGTCAGGATGTCACTGAAGCAAATACCTTGGCAGACATTTCAGTCAGTGTATCTACACAACCTACTATCCCCTTCATATAGTCTCTTCCAACCATGACCACCTACCATAACTTATAATCCTCTACCATCAAATTAACCAATTCATGGAAATGCGATCCCCATGCCTTACTTTAATACCGAAGGTTTCATTCAAAAGCTCTTCCTGTATCTAACTTTAATTAGACTATGCATTTAGATCATTACTTGATTGAGCCTTTAAATACCAAAAACATTACCCTCATACCAACAAAACAAGTGTTGAATCGTAACAATGACAATTTTGTCAGACAATTCAATATACTCAAGTCCTCTTGATTCACTTAAGAATCAAGAAACAGATTCACAAATTTAATAAGCCTCTAATGAAAACATCTAAGGAAGCCAGCAACTATGTTCCATTTCTTTTCAGTTTTCCAGTTAACTTGCAAATCAAAACCAGAATTGATCCCTGCAAGCTCTTTAGCTTGGTACATTCAGCTTCATACCTGAGGCAGACATACAAGACATGGCACATATCATCAATGGCCCTACACTCCGGACATAAACCTGAATTAACCAAACCAACCTATCTCCATCTAACTACCTGCATACTTCTCACATCAGGAAAAGTACATGCGTGAAACGACCATCGGGTGATTCAGTCCACCTGACCTGCCATAAATGGAAACCTTGGTCATCTATTTCTTTTATATGCCCAGAGGTAAATTGGTCTACCTTCTTAGCATCATAATGTAATTGGCCCTCAGTCGCAAGGATATCAAGGATGGGGATATATGGATAATGGATGGGATATCGTAATGATATCAGAAATAAAAGGACCGCCTCTTGAGAGACAGTCCTATAGGCACCAATCATAGATAATAATAGGAGACATTGGGCTCTCAAGAAAATGTTCCTATAATATTTGTACCTCATCAATGAGCCCAGACAGGTGCAGCATACGGCATTGTAGCTTCACATACACCCTTATATAAACCATGCATGGTTCTGAAATTAAGCCCCCATTCTTAATTCAGAGAGTGAATTGCTCTCTGAATACCAAAGAAAGCAGAGCAAGCGTTTTTGGCGGCATATTGAAAGTGCTCCTTGAATCAAAGATTCTCATCAAGAATAACACCTAGTTACTTCTACAGCAGAACATACCTTTTTTTTTTGCCTTCAGTCATTTGACTGGTTTGATGCAGCTCTCTAAGATTCCCTATCTAGTGCTAGTTGTTTCATTTCAGTATACCCTCTACATCCTACATCCCCAACCATTTGTTTTACATATTCCAAACGTGGCCTGCCTATACAATTTTTCCCTTCTACCTGTCCTTCCAATATTAAAGCGACTATTCCAGGATGCCTTTAGTATGTGGCCTATAAGTCTGTCTCTTCTTTTAACTATATTTTTCCAAATGCTTCTTTCTTCATCTATTTGCCGCAATACCTCTTCATTTGTCACTTTATCCACCCATCTGATTTTTAACATTCTCCTATAGCACCACATTTCAAAAGCTTCTAATCTTTTCTTCTCAGATACTCCGATCATCCAAGTTTCACTTCCATATAAAGCGACACTCCAAACATACACTTTCAAAAATCTTTTCCTGACATTTAAATTAATTTTTGATGTAAACAAATTATATTTCTTACTGAAGGCTCGTTTAGCTTGTGCTATTCGGCATTTTATATCGCTCCTGCTTCGTACATCTTTAGTAAATCTACTTCCTAAATAACAAAATTCTTCTAGCTCCATAATCCTTTCTCCTCCTATTTTCACATTCAGTGGTCCATCTTTGTTATTTCTACTACATTTCATTACTTTTGTTTTGTTCTTGTTTATTTTCATGCAATAGTTCTTGCGTAGGACTTCATCTATGGCGTTCATTGTTTCTTCTAAATCCTTTTTACTCTCGGCTAGAATTACTATATCATCAGCAAATTGTAGCATCTTTATCTTTTCACCTTGTACTGTTACTCCGAATCTAAATTGTTCTTTAACACCATTAACTGCTAGTTCCATGTAAAGATTAAAAAGTAACGGAGACAGGGAACATCCTTGTCGGACTCCCTTTCTTATTACGGCTTCTTTCTTATGTTCTTCAATTGTTACTGTTGCTGTTTGGTTCCTGTACATGTTAGCAATTGTTCTTCTATCTCTGTATTTGAACCCTAATTTTTTTAAAATGCTGAATATGTTATTCCAGTCTACGTTATCGAATGCCTTTTCTAGGTCTATAAATGCCAAGTATGTTGGTTTGTTTTTCTTTAATATTCCTTCTACTATTAATCTGAGGCCTAAAATTGCTTCCCTTGTCCCTATACTTTTCCTGAAACCAAATTGGTCTTCTCCTAACACTTCCTCCACTCTCCTCTCAATTCTTCTGTATAGAATTCTAGTTAAGATTTTTGATGCATGACTAGTTAAACTAATTGTTCTGTATTCTTCACATTTATCTGCCCCTGCTTTCTTTGGTATCATTACTATAACACTTGTTTTGAAGTCTGACGGAAATTCCCCTTTTTCATAAATATTACACACCAGTTTGTATAATCTATCAATCGCTTCCTCACCTGCACTGCGCAGTAATTCTACAGGTATTCCGTCTATTCCAGGAGACTTTCTGCCATTTAAATCTTTTAATGCTCTCTTAAATTCAGATCTCAGTATTGTTTCTCCATTTCATCCTCCTCAACTTCCTCTATAACACCATTTTCTAATTCATTTCCTCCGTATAACTCTTCAATATATTCCACCCATCTATCGACTTTACCTTTCGTATTATATATTGGTGTACCATCTTTGTTTAACACATTATTAGATTTTAATTTATGTACCCCAAAATTTTCCTTAACTTTCCTGTATGCTACGTCTATTTTACCAATGTTCATTTCTCTTTCCACTTCTGAACACTTTTCTTTAATCCACTCTTCTTTCGCCAGTTTGCACTTCCTGTTTATAGCATTTCTTAATTGCTGATAGTTCCTTTTACTTTCTTCATCACTAGCATTCTTATATTTTCTACGTTCATCCATCAGCTGCAATATATCGTCTGAAACCCAAGGTTTTCTACCAGTTCTCTTTATTCCACCTAAGTTCATTTCTGCTGATTTAAGAATTTCTTTTTTAACATTCTCCCATTCTTCTTCACATTTTCTACCTTATCTTTTTTACTCAGACCTCTTGCGATGTCCTTCTCAAAAATCTTCTTTACCTCCTCTTCCTCAAGCTTCTCTAAATTCCACCGATTCATCTGACACCTTTTCTTCAGGTTTTTAAACCCCAATCTACATTTCATTATCACCAAATTATGGTCTATCAATGTCTGCTCCAGGGTAAGTTTTGCAGTCAACGAGTTGATTTTATAAATCTTTGCTTAACCATGATATAATCTATCTGATACCTTGCAGTATCGCCTGGCTTTTTCCATGTGTATATTCTTCTATTATGATTTTTAAATTGGGTGTTGGCAATTACTAAATTATACTTCGTGCTAAACTCTATAAGTTGGTCCCCTCTTTCATTCCTTTTGCCCAGCCAGTATTCACCCACTATATTTCCTTCCTTGCCTTTTCCAATGCTTGCATTCCAATCTCCAACTATTATTAAATTTTCATCTCCTGTTACGTGTTTAATTGCTTCATCAATCTCTTCGTATACACACTCTACCTCATCATCATCATGATGGGCGCTTGTAGGCATATAGACGTTAACAATCGTTGTCGATTTAGGTTTTGATTTTATCCTTATTACAATGACTCTATCGCTATGCGTCTTGAAATACTCCACTCTCCTCCCTATCTTCTTGTTCATCACGAAACCTACTCAGTAGGTTAGAACATACCTAATTGTACCAAACTTTCCTAAAAAAATGTAAATAAAACTAAAAAAATCTGTCAAAAACTGAAAAATTATAAAAATCTGTCCAGTGATTTTTGAGTTACAGAAAGGAGATTTCTGAATTTTATAATATATACAAATTATTTATTACCTTTAATATTTTCCTAAGGAAAATAGTAAAGATAATAATTTGTATATAAAAATAAAAAACATTTGTGTGTATGTGTTTACTGTTACATTTAGTAAACCAGTTTCTGAAGATCAATATTAACCGTACTGCATATAATTTCATTACATTGTGCATTTATATGCAAAACATGAAACAAACTGATAGTGTGGTTTTACACTGTGTAACCAAAATCACTTTTATAAAATGTTTGTTATTGATTGGGTTTTAATAAAGTTTATAAAGAATATTTTATTAGAAATAAACATTTAATTAGTCAGTATAAATTAATTAATAAATAAAATAAATAAATAACCTTAACAACTATTTAACTTTGGCATTCGGTGAAAATTAAATCTATTTTTTTCTTACATTTATTAAATTTTAATGATTTGTTTGTTTATATATTTAAATCAGTTATTTTTGTTGTTGGACAGTGAAAGTTTTTGTCACTGATACAAATTTCACCATTAAATAACTTTCCTGATGGACATGATAAAGCAGTTTTTGTACCACCAATGCAATAAAAATATGATTTACACCCAGAAATTAAATCAGAGAAGAAACCATTATTTTTCTTGTTACATTTTGTTAGATTTTCTGCTTGCTTTTTCATTACTGTTTCACATGAATTATTTGTTGTTTTTATACATGCATTCCCATTAAATGAGTAACCTTCTGCACATGTGTTGAAACTAGTCATTTTTTGATTGCTGCACTGAAAATATTCATTACAGTTGCTACCTGGATTTACATAAACATTATCTTGCAAATAATTACATGATATTTTAGTATAATTTTGACATGAATTTTTTTGTGCTGAAACGCATTTTAGGCCATCAAATATTTCTTGTGGAGGGCACGAAAGTGTCATTATTTTTTTATAATTCAAGCAATAAAAGTATTTTTGGCAGTGTGTCTCTGTGTCTGGATAGTATCCATTATTCAAATGATAGCAGTCATCGCTTAGATTCCCAGGACATTCATATGTCGTTGAAGGTACACAGTCATTACCATTGAAAACATGTCCACTTGGGCAAACATATGTTATTTTATTACCATTTGAACAATAGTAGTAAGATTGACATCCTGAATTTATATTGGTATAATATCCATCACCTTTAATATGACAGTCTGTTTCAGTTATTGGGCAGTTGTATGATTCTGAGGGAACACATTCATTACCGTTGAAAACGTAATTAACAGGACAGCGTAATTGTACTTTCATTCTGTCATAACAATAAAAATACTTATTACAATTAGATGATTTTGAAATATCTGCATAAAAACCATTTTGTCTTACACTACATTCAGGTGAAATTTGTGGCCCATCGCATACATAATTGTGAGACTGTACACATTCTTTTCCATTCCATACTGTACCCTCTAAACATGAATTATGGATCAGTAATTCTCCATTATAACAATAAAAATATTCTTTACATCCACTAATATAATCTGTATGAAAACCATTGTTTAAATTTAAGCATATTTTTTTATTATTTTTATCTTCCTCAAATGTAGTTGTTGGACACTGATAAGTTGAGGATGAAACACACATTTCTCCATTGTATATTGTACCATGTGAGCATTTTTTAATGCTAGCAATATAACCATCAGTGCAGTTAACATATTCTTGGCAGTGTTTTCTAATATTTGCATGAAATCCATTACTTTTACCTGCACAAAATGAAGAACACGGAACGAGTTCATCATTAGTACATTTATGACCATCAAAATTTTGGCCAGCAGGACATTGTAATTCAGCAATTGTCATTCCTGACTTACAAAGTATATATTCTTGGCAGTATTCATCAGAGACTGAATGAGCACCATCTTGAAGTCCAGTACAGATATCAGTTGTAGGTAAAGATAAGCCAATAGCCGTATTTTCTGCTGAAGAACAGGTAACATAGGAGCTGTTAACACATATTATACCATTGAATAAAAGTCCACGAGGACAGCCACCAACAGATTTTAATTCTCCTCCTTCACATACATAATATCGTTGGCATCCATGAGTTGTATCAGCATATAAACCATTAGTTCGTCCAGTACATAGTAGTTCATAGCAAACACCTCCAGATCCAGTACAGGTCTACAACAGAAATTATTGCCACAACTGTGATATTAATTTATATTATTCCAATTTTTTGGGGGGAAGGATTTATATTTGTATTTTCATATTTTAAAAGGGCAGTAAAATTATTATATATATATTTATATTGTATTATTTATTAAAATGAAGGTTATTTCATTCTCTCCAAAGCCACTATAAGCAATTACATAAAGCCTAGGCAAACTGATTACAAGTAACAGGCTAGACCACTATTTATATATTTAGTTTTAATGAATACAGGCTGATTGCCCAATTACAGTTGCTTTTTTTAATGATAGATGAGAAAGAATTTATATATATATTTATGAGTATTTATCATATTTAATAAAGACATTATAATTTTTTTTTCATTTATAAATATATAAGTAATTATTCATTACTTTTATTACATATAATTATTTACAAATTTATTATACTGCTTGAAAACAGAATGTAAGTTAACCAAGAATTTTACAGTGATTTTACCCAATCTCAGATTGACATTTCTTAGACAGTGTAATTAACTGTACCTCATCACCAAAATAATATAATGCAGACACTGAACTCCGATTAAAAATCACCATGCTGTTATCTGGTTTTAGACCTCTGGTATCACAGAATAATTCTAACAGCTGATATGGAATTAAGATTAATCATTCACCCACACCTGTCTTTTTTGCTTAGCCTCTGGAACCGTTGTAAGGTATTACTTTAGAGGATATGTATGAATGTAAATAAAGTATAGTCTTGTACAGTCTCAGGTCGACCATTCCTGATGGTGAGGTTAATTGAAACCCAACCACCAAAGAGCATCAGTATCCATGATCTAGTATTCAAATTCATATAAAAATAACTGCCTTTACTAGCATTTGAACTGTAGAATTCTCGACTTCAAAATCAGCTGATTTGTGAAGATGAGTTAACCACTACACCAGCCCTGGTGGGCTAAATCACTCACCTAATTAATAGACAGGGTAAGCAACATATTATAGACAAAAGTATATGCAACAAAATGGATAAGCTTTAACACCTGTCTTTATAGATTAGCCATTTGTTTAAGGATAAAAATGTGCAAAACAAAAAAAAAATTAATGATGAAAGGTAAATTCATATTTCATTTTGAAATATTAAATTGCTTTCAAATATTAAAATTAATTGAAATTTTTTCTTAGTTTTTTCTTATCACTAGTAGGAAATTGGATAAATGGTTAAAATTCAATAGCATGTTTTATCAATTTCAAAATTCAAGAATATCCATAAAGAATTTTTGCTCAAAAAATCCTCACTTGCTCATGTTTACATTTTCCTTCAGAAATTCTAAGGTGATTCATAGCTAAAGTGGTCCTGATCTCAGGAATCTGGGTGGGATAATTGGAGGGGTCCCTACAATATTTTAACTGGAGTTTTCATAGACCTTCTCTGAGTGAAATAATTAGGTTGCAAACGTGTAAAACTATGACTTAACAATGGTTTTAAAAGAAAAATTGTATTCTTACTTCATATTTCCATTTAAAATACATAGTCAAAATTAATATAACATATTAATTTTATTTTAAGAGAATATTTATTACTTAATACTTAACGATGTTCTTGTTTTAGCTTAGTTTTATTTTTAAAGTATTTATCGCAACAAACAAGCAAAAATCAAAGAAAATTTACTTAAAATAAAAAATATATATTTAATTCATAAATTTTTTAAAAGTTAAATAACTTAGATTAAAAAGAGATATATTCCTTCCAAATTTTATGAGAATATCCCATGATGAAACATACATATTTCAGGAAAGCATACTTTATTCTAAAAAATGTAACAAAGAAAATACATCATATAAAAATAGATCCAAAAGCACAGAAGAAATATATATTCCAGTTTATCTGGGAAATCTCTGTAAGAAAACAATTGTTTTCTTACAGAGATTGTGAGAAGTATCTGTAAAGCTTCAACTGTAGACCAACAACTGAATGTCTTAGAATTAATTTAATTGCAAAGAACCTTACCATTTGATTTTGAGAATCAAAGAGTTAATTTACCCAGTAGTTAAATTAAAATGCATTGATTGGTTTACTACAAATAAATGATTTGGCCATCTGTGTCATCATGCTTTTTGAAAATTACTAACTGCTTACAAAAATATTTTTATTAAATATTGGGAGAATATTGCATTTATATTTTAAATTTCTAAAACATGAGAATACTTTTGTCATTTATGAATGAGTTATAAACTATTGTTAAATCAATAAGCTATTGAATATAATAAAATGTTTAGACCTTTGTTTCTATGAACACTGGAGTAAGATTAAAAACTTCTGAGAATTAAAAATTTTATGTTTAAAAATTCTCTATGGGTTAGTGTAGTTTGTGGGGGGGGGGCATCCAACAGCTAATGTGATAAAGCTCATAAATATGCTTAAATTCTGCAGAGCCTAAGTAAGATCTTATCTAGTTTGTGATTCAGTAATGTACTCCTCCACCAGATAAACAGCTCACAGAAAGTTGATCCCATCAATAATGACTTCTACTGAATCACTTCTCTAATTTCCTACTGGCGCATTTGCATCTAATCCAACAGTAAATATTTCAGCAGAGAGTTGTGAGTTTTACTATGCAACAATTTTATCAGCTAATGGATAACTAGTAATAATTTCAAGGATCATCTCCACATAACAGATCTGTGTGTTCAGTCTCAGTGTATATTTTCTATGCTGTGTTCATGTCCATCAGTGTACTTTCCCATCACTTAATTATCAATTTAAGCTAACTAGCTCGCGTTAGCAAAGCAATGTAAATAAACAATTAATACAGAATGTATGTAACGCATAAGTAATATGTAAATTGTACACATGATACTAATCACCTGATATTACAAAAGGAATTTTGTAAATCAGGAATTTTCTGATATTACGAAAGCAATTCTTAACTACTTATGAATCCCAGGCAATGAAGAGCTGGGGAAGCCACTTCTGAAGTTTGCAATCTGCTGTGACTTTCATGGATCATGTTATCCATTCTGATTATAGATGTTTTGTGAAATATCAGCTAAGCAAGGTTGGTTGACTGGTTAATAAGTTGTGTTACACTAAAGCAGAAACAGTCATAGAAGTTGTCAGTATGAGACAGTCATCATGAAAATACTCTTTTTTGTTTGTACTTGGAATACATGTGGCTTAATTCATAGATACCTCGTTTCATCTTGGATGATAATAATGCTCCAATGTATTTCTTGGATAACTGCAGGATAACACATCATATTTTTCTTGTTTGACTATGATATTCAGCTTTGTACCACAGATTCAAACTGGCTCACAGAACAGGCAATAATTTAAGTGGGTGATGAAGTATTAGCTGACAAAAATTTCACATTCTTGTGTTTTTTCTGAATTTTATTGATTGACTTAATTTCAATCGATGCCATTTTATAACAATAATTTATTATTTAAGTTTGTTTTAAAATAATTTTTTTCAATTTGCTGGGATTGTACTGTTTGATCAATTGGGCTGGAATATCTTCTGTGTCAGTTTTCTCAGAGAAAAAAAAAGTTTCTAAGAAGGTTCAATTGAATATCTTATCAAAAACTAATGAATTAACATCATTGTCAATCAGTTCAGAGTAACTGACTACAAGTGATTTGTAACTAATTTATGAAATATTAAATTTAATTTTACATGAAATTACCTGGCTATTCCTATTGAAAACAAGTCCTGAAGGACACACATAATTCTTCTTTATTTCATTAATACAGGTATAATAGGCATTGCACATAGAACCTGGCGTTATAAAGAATCCATCTGCTGACCCTCTACAATGTGTATGAGTGCAACTTACTTGATCAGCTGGTTTACAACTTTGGCTAGCAGGACTGAATCTTAAGCCTGTGCCACATGATTTCTTATCGATTAACATACCTTGTCTACACCTGAAAAAGATCAATATTAGTTAAAATATTTTTTATTAAAACTTTTATGTTAACTTATGAACAATTATGCTTCATGCATGAATTTAATGATTAATTTTACTGAAATGCATATTATTTTAAATATCATTAGATTTTTAACACATTGATTGCTATGTATCATGTTTTCAAGACCCATTTCATTATATATACTACGTATAAACCAATATTGAGAGTTACACTTTGAAAATATTATCTCCAAGATATGTGCTACAACATTACATAATAATTCAATATGTTATATATGTAATTAAAAAGCCATGCCCTCATAGAATACCAGACTTTATGTAGTTTGTTTTTAATCATGTTCATTCTTTCATTCATCTATATTTTTGTAAAAGTAATAAAAAGATTATAATTTTAGATATAATTCCTGTAATTCTATATAAACATTATAGTTTATTTGCATTTCTTTAATTATATTACATACAGAAATTGTAATAAAAACTTCCATGACAAAAAGAAATACTATGCTATGTTCTTGAAAGTAAAGACCGTTTCATTGTAAAAAAAAAATTCTGAAAACTTTATAAATATTTTTTATTTCTCTTAAACTACATATCTCATACTACTACTTCTGCACACAATCACCACATAAATTAAGACATTTAAAGCAGCAATACATTAGTTTCAATATACCCTCGTCGTATTCTCCCGCCGCCAGTCCATTTAGCCACTGATTAACAATATTTTTAAGTACATCGTCACCGGCGAACTACTTACCACTCAAAATATTTTTCAATTTTCCAAACAAATGATAATCAGAAGGATCTAAGTCCGGGATATATGGTGGGTGATCGTAAATTTCCTATCCAAATGTTCTCAGTAAATCACGTGTCGAACCCGCAACATGTGGACGTGAATTTTAGTGCAGCAGGAAGACGCCGTCGGTCAGCCGCATACGTCGCCGATTTTGAATGGCGCGTCGTAACTTACATAGAGTTTCGCAGTAGGCTTCTGCATTTATAGTCGTTCCACGTGGCATAAAACCAATCAGCAGTATGCCAAACCGATCCCAAAAGACTGTGGCCATCAGTTTGCGTCCAAATTGCTGTGGCTTCACCTTTGTTGATGTGGTTGGTGATTTGAGGATGAAGCCATTCACTTGACTACCGTTTTCTCTCTGGCGTGTAATACGAATTCCATGTTTCATCACCGGTAACAATTGAATTAAGAAACTCATTACCTTTTTCTGTGTAGAGCAACAAAAATTCTAAAGCAGATCCCATTCTTTTTCTTTTGTGACGTTCCGTTAAGACGTGCAGCACCCAACGTGCACAAATCTTTCTAAAGCCTAAATGGTCATGAACAATGCGACCGATAACAGCTCATGAAACATCAGGAAAAAGAAGGGCCAGGTCGGAAATCGTTGAGCGACAATCTTTTCTAATTTCATCATCAACGCGTTTCAACTAGTCCTCTGTGATTATTGAGGACCTCCCAAAACGTTCTTCATCATGCACATTAAATCTGTTATTTCTAAACCTTTCACATCATTTTCGGATGTTTCTTTCATTCATTAAATTATCACCGTATATAGCAACCAACTGCCTATGAATTTCAGCCGGCTTAACGTTTTGATGGTTAAACAACGTACGACTCCCACGTATTTCACAGTCGGCGACAACATCGGTTTTCCTGTTCATTTTATAACATAATAACTCACACGTAAAGATACTAACTACAACGCGACAACAATGCAGCGTGTAGATTACTAGCGTGGCCATGAACTACATAGGTTCACCAACCTTAAGGAGAGAAATTTCCCAGCGGTCTTTACTTTAGAGATATCCCTCGTATTTTTCTTCCTTTTTTGTAAATGTTAACAATGAATTTGCTACTTTAATATATCTTATGAAGATAATATTATTGTTGTCATTTAGCTATAGTACACTAAGTTATTACAGCCTATTTTTTATTTCAGTATTTTTCTATCAGTTGAGTTATAATTTTACATTAGCAAATTATCTTTAGGTTTATATAATATTTCATTTATTGTTTATAGTACCTATAGAAGTGACATGGCGTGCAACAATAATACGATACTCGTATTATCATTCCTGTAGGCCGTTGATGCAAAGGTGGGTCTCTTTTTATAGAAAAAAGAAATTATATGAAGTATTAATAATAAAAAAAATAATGTGAAGTGTAAAGTAAATCTATATAAAAATGATTTAAATTTAAACTTAAATAAATGGAATGGGCTAATAAGAAATGTTTACAAAATATTGCTTGGTAATAAATGTGTAAATGTATGCACATATGTGTAACTTTAGGAGACCTAGAGATAGAGCCATTCCAAAAAATTGCATGGTCATTCCTAATAATAACTAACACCCATTTTTTAAATTTATAAGAACTTTTAGTATTATCAATTAGAAGAGTAATTCTGATTCACAGAGACAAGTAGGTAATAGATAATCAGCATGCTAAACGCACTGAATTGCAGAATCCTACTAGAGGCGACTTTGCTCTGTTCAAAAGATTGCTTCAGAGAAAGGAGCTCTGATTGGTGCCAGTTGTACCTGAGATGCTTTATATGCTTCACAGTAGCAAGAAAGCCCAGGCAAATTAACGTACTCCTTTTGTGGGAAACAGTGCATTACATGTTGTCTACTATTATATATATATGTATATCTTAATTCCTCTCTATAAGTACTCGAGAGTCTAGGAAATGCCTAATGGTCCTAGAGTCAAGGAAGGGAAATTCTTGACATTCACCTTGAAATCTTGACAATTGGCTTCAAAAACCAAGTACGTGATAGCAGAAGTTACCCAGGAGCAGATGTCAATAGTGGTCATAAGTTGGTGATGATGAAATATTAGATTAAAGATATTACAAAGGAGTGCAGCCAAAAAATGGAATATAAGGAAACTGAGAGAGGTAGAGGAGGTTTCTTTTTCCTGTTTAGCCTTTGAAAATTACTGTCAGGTATCACTTCAGAGGATAATGTGTATGAGTGTAAGTGAAGTGTAATCTTGTACAGTCTCTGGTTGACCGTTTCTGAGTTGTGTGGTTAATTGAAACCCAACCACCAAAGATCACTGGTATCCACAATCTAGTATTCAAATCCGTATAAAAGTAACTGCCTTTACTAGGACTTGAACACTGGAACTCTTGACTTCCAAATCAGCTGATTTGTGAAAACATGTTCACCACCAGAACAACCCAGTAGGTAGTAGAGGAGGTTAGGGAAAGGTTTAGAGAAAAAACAGATGAAATATCAGAAAGGGTGCAAGAGCAGGATGCTAAAACTATGTGGAATATACTTAAAAGTAAACTGAGGCTGCTGATGAAACACTGGATGGAGAAGAAACCAATATAAGAAAAGAGTGGATCAACCTAGAAATCATGAAATTGATTGGTGAGAGGAAGTACAAAAATCAACAAACATACAATGAAGCTATACAATACAAAATTATAAGAAACAAAATAAATAGGAAGTGCAAAGAAGCGAAAGACTCATACTTGCGGAACAACTGCGAAGAAGTAGACCGCCTGCTAAAGGATGGGAAGTTTGAAGAGGCCTACAAAGTAAGTAAAATTTTCTTTGGAGAAAGGAGAAAGAAAGTTTATGCTACCAAGAGCAAGGGCAAGGAAGGAGAGATTTTGTTTGATCAGAAAGGTGTACTGAAAAGATGGAAAGAATTTATTGGTGAGCTATATATGGGAGAAGAGATGAAAACAGAATCAGTAGAGGAGGAAGCTGAGACGGAAGAAGAAGAAGAGGAAGAAAAAGGTGAAACCATTTTGAGAGAAGAATTTGACTGTGCTATTAAGAATTTAAGATTGGGAAAAGCCCCAGGAATTGGTGACATCCCTCCAAAGCTAATCAAGGACAGTAGAGAAAAACTAAGAACAGCCCTTTATAATTTGTGAGGCATATGAAACAGGAAAAATGCCAGAAGATTTTGAGAGATGTGTGATGGTCCCAATACCAAAGAAAGCAAGTGCAATGAATTGTGAAGACTTCCGCACAATAAGTCTAATTTCTCATACATCCAAATCTTAACATCTATACTATTGCAAAGAATAGACAAGACATTAGACATGGTCCTGAGTGAAGATCAGTTTGGCTTCAGAAGAGGAAGAGGTGCATGAGAAACTATATTAGCACTAAAATTATTAATACAAAAGAGCCTAAAAAAGTACAAACATGTGTATATCACCTTTTTTGACCTTGAAAAGGTGTTCAGTAATGTGAACTAGGACAAAATGTTCTTGATACTTAAAAATAGAGGGATCAGATGGAAAAGGATCATTTGGACCTTGTATAGAAATGAGGAGGCAATCATCAGAATGGGAGGAGTTCAAAAAAGAATAGAAGTGCATAAAGGGTTGTCAGTTGTCACCTATTTTGTTTAACTCATTATGTACAGGAGGCATTAGATAAAGTGAGGGAAGAAGTTAGAGTGGGCATTAGCATCCAGGCAGAGAAAATTGATATTCTATGATTTGAGGATGACATACTGCGATTACAGATAATGAAAAGGATATGATCAACATTATTGAAAAAATGGACGCCATATTTACTAAAGAATAACCTTAGAATAAACAGAACAAAATCAAAACAATGGTATATGGTCGGGCATATAGAGTGCATAGATTAAATTGAATGGTGACTTTCCGACAGACTAACGAATTTAAATACCTAAACAGTACAATTATGCCAGATGGGAGAAGTTCCAAGGAAATAAAAATGAGAATTGCACAAGCAAGAATTGCCTTTATCAGGAAGAAAACAATTGTTTTGTACTACCATTATAAATTTGGATATAAGGAAACAGCTTCTAAAAAAGTATGTATGGAATATAGTTCTGTACGGTAGCAAAAATTGGACGAACAAAACTGCGGGTAGAAGAAAACTGGTGGCCTTTGAAATGTGGGGTTACAGGCAAATGCTTAGGATCAGGTGGATTGACAGAGTTACAAATAATGCAGTACTTAGCAGGATGGTGAAGAACGGAAGTTCAAGAATACTCTCACAAAGAGAAGAGATGCACTAATTGGCCACATACTATGACACAACGAGCTGTTTGAAATTATTGTTGAAAGAATGAATAGGTTTGAATACAAACGAGAGAAATATATAAATGTTGATTGCATGACAATCAATGTGTAAATAAAGGCCATTATTGCTTACTGTTGATTAATTTTTGTTGTCCACTTTATTGCATTGAAGATGCAATATACCTTATCACCTTATATACCTTATTACTAATGATTCAGATACCTTATCTGAATCATTAGTACTTCTCTTTAATATTTTTTCCTAGCCATTGAACTTCTGCTCTTTTTTCGAGCTTATGCTAGTGAAATTTTTAAGTAATTTTATGCTATAATAATATATATCTGTCAAACAGTCAAGTGAAAATTCTATTACAACTACATTCACATTTTTTCTCGGTACTGCATTCTCAGTTAGTCCATTGGTTTTTGAAACCATATTACTTCACCATCATTAAGGATTTTTTGTTTAGTCCATACGTAACAAAAGGTATTGCTCAAATGTAATCAATAGTGCTAACCACTAGTACTTCAAATTACAAGTACATATTACACAGTAATGAGTGATATTTATTACTCGTATGTAATGTAATAGGCATGTAATGCAAAATTGCTACCTTTATTATATTTATAATCTGTATTAAGTTTAGATTTAACATGTTCACCAAAAGAGTGAATAATTTTCTAAAAATCAATAAAAGGTAGGTATTTAATTATCAATGTGTCTTTTATGGCATTTAGTGTTCTTATAATTTATTTATTTATTACTACTGCTTACATTACAAGAATCTTCTATATTTCTGGTTGATGATGGTATATCAATATATAATGGAGGTATATTAATTTGCTTTATATAACTTGCTGCTTTAAAAATGTATAAGTAATTTTTCGGTATCTCATGCTCTGCATAATAACTGGTGGCGCTGTTAATATGAGTCAAATCTCTAGGAATGAGCTGATAAAATAAATTTAACAGTTCACTTTATTTGAACTAAAAGTTACAAAAATTAAACAAAAAAAAATGTCACATTTACTACTTACTGAAAATACTGATTACAGTTAGTTGTGTAGTCTGGTACTAGTCCATCAGGTTGTGTATCACAAGGATTAATTCCAGGAAAATTTGAAAGTTTTTGTTCACAATTCAGTGATAATTCATTAAATATATGACCTTCATTACAATGATGCAATCTATATTCTCCTTTTTTACACCTAAAACAAAATATTGTTCACCAATGCAATTAAATATAAGGTAAAAATCAAGCGTTTGTGCCACAAAAACAAAAACCATAGAGAAAAAATTATCAATGTTTTTTCATAGTAGACATATTGTTTCAACCAGAAGGGATAATTTTTTTACACAGTGTCATTGAAACACTCTTTTGATTAAGAAATGACTTTTGTACTAAAAACATAGAATTCTGCCATGTGATTTTAACCAGCCAGCAGTGCTGTTTGCTTCTCCTCACTCTCTCCAAACCATTGAGAACCAAGCCACTTTTTTCAGTTGAAGGTAGACATGAAGATATTAGAGCTGGCTATGCAAAGGTAAATAAAAAGTTCCTGTTTGAATGTTGAAAATTAAATGTTGAATCTTAAAAATAGTGTGGCAGGTGTCTGTCTGTGTGTGTGTGTGTGTGTGTGTGTGTGTGTGTATTTTGTTGTGATAACAATTTCTGAAATCAGCATCCCACATCACCAATTCTGAAATATGAACCCCAGTTTTAAAACTTATCTTATATATATTTCACTGTAATTTTTGTTCCCAGCTCCATAAAATCTACCAGAAGAATGCTTTTTTATTATCAGAAACTATAAGCCATTTTCCCTGTACTGAATGAAGTTTTTTGTTTGAATTATCTTTTTCCTTCCGTAAACGATGCCCTTGCATGGATCTATATTTTTTTTTGTTGACTTAACAAAAGAAATTAATATTTCATCATCATTCACATTATGAGGAAAAATTAGCATCACTCTCTCTCACAGTGGTCTAAAGAGGAGCTGTACATAGCCTTTAATCTTTTCAGACATTAGTGCAAAAAATCAAAAATGGTAAGAACTTTACTTTCTGGCCCCATCTTGTACTCAGTTGAATCTAATCTTGTAGATACAACTCTGTATACTGTAATCTGTGAAATATCATCTTAAAATTTCATGTTAAGAAATAGTAATCAATAGTTAATTTTATTGAATATATTTACATTCTCTAGTTCATTCAGAATATCCAGTTGTATGTCTTTCACTGCTCTCTTCATCAAGTACACATTGTAATCACCATTATCAAATTTGCAATGCTACTAATGCAAACTGATAAATTTCATGCAATTCATTGTGAATTTTGGCAACTTTAAGATCTTGGAGTTGAAAAATTGAAATTCAGACCAAACTTAACTGGATTTTTGTAGCTGCCATCATTACTCACCATAACAGGAAAGCAAATAACTTACAGACAGATTTACAATTGATAATATGACAAATAACCACCTAAAGAACCATCATGAATGGATTATATGATTTTCTGTTTCCACTCAATTTTTAGAACAAACCATCTTTGATGTTGCTTCATGTTAATAAACTGATTTTGTTAAACTGTTTAAATGTTTAAACTGTTTTGTTGGTTTATTTTGAATGACCAGGTAATATAATTAATACTAAATCTAGTTAAATTTAGTATTTATCTGTAAACTGAGTGTTCATTTGTTTTATCTGGGGACAATGGTTTAAATATTTGAATAAAAATATTCCTAATAAAAATTTTATTTGTTTTGTCAGATGCAAGACTCACATTATTTAGATATTAATTTGAAAATTGTGAACTGTATTCTTATAAAAAATAGTTACTTTCAGAATAATTTATTCAGGAAAGATGTAAAAAGAATATGGAGTAGAGAAATGATAAATTCTTGATACTTTCCTGTTAATATGACTTAATTTAAGAAAAAAGTTTAAGAAATCTCTGATAGTGCAAAAATGCTAAATAAAACAATCATTATTGTTACATTAAACATTTAAATAATCTCAAGAACTCCCAACAAAAGATGTTCAATGTTTATACTGTAGGTATGCCTGTGAGACATAACATTTGATCCTAGTTAGAAAATAAATAAAACTTTTTAAGCAGAGAGCTCAACACTTGTTTTAATAACTACTAACACTGGAATAACTAATCTGAAAACTAACTGAAAAAAAGATTTGAATATGTCAGTAACCAAAACTTCTTCAAGAAGGTACAAATCGTTTAATAGAACAAATATCATGAAATGGATATGATATTCAGTTGGCTTTCAGAGATAAAATATTATAATATGAATATCCATATTCCTTATGGTAAGCTATTTACACCAAGTGTGAGAGAGTCTTCTCACACTTCTCTTACTAGATAACTATCTTCAATTCAAACTCGACACAATCTACTCTCATTTCCTCTCTCTCTCTCTCTCTCTCTCTCTCTCTCTCTCTCTCTCTCTCTGTCTATATATATAGAGAGAGTATATATTTAGATATAGAGGTGTATATATATACAACTCTCTGTATGTGTGTGTGTGTGTGTGTGTATGTTGCTTTAATGAATTAATGACCAAAATGTTTGGTAGGGCCATATTTATAAGAATTTTTCTCATTAACATACTTAGAATATTTTTACAGTAGAGATCAAAGTTAAGTGGATTGGTTAATCACGTTTTGTGAATAGGTTACTTACTCTTTTCTTGTTTCAGACTAAAACTGTCTGAACTAGAATTTTTCATATTCATACTCAGTACTATTAATTATCCTGTTTTTATATGTAAATAATAATAAATTTATGTACTTAAAAAAAAATTACTTATACACACATGTAATAACTGCCAACTGATAGTGGATGACTGTACATTCCATCGGCTTTATTTTTACATAGTGACACTGAATTCATTAATATAGCTGTTGCCATTTTCTCTGGATCTAAATTAGAATAATTGGTATAGATCTGAAAAAATAAATAAATTTGTGTCTACATTTCATATTTTTTTCTTTGTAAGGAAAAGGTATGACAAACATTGTAAAAGTTGATAAAATAAGTTTTGATTTTTAAAATTTTTTTTTTTATAAAAATACATTTTAATCAATTTATGATAATTTTATACATTGTTTCTATTAAAATGGTTTATTTTCTTAATTAAAAACTGTCTGTTGCCCATTTTCAGATAAATATGAGAGATGAAATTTTATATCTGTGATAACTTAAGATTTAATTGTAAGGATAAAATGTGATAGTAAGCTTGTTTCATTCTTTTAACAGATGAAGAAAAACATCCATTTTGAGAGTACAATTCCAGAATTAGTTTTCTATTTTGAAAAAGCAACGTTTAGAACAGTAAAATTTTCTTTAGAAACAGAAAAGGTTTGTCTAACTGAAAAGTACATTATCTTAAATATATGGTGAATATTTAAAAGTTTTCAACATATCTGAAAAGTTATTACGCATTACAATTTATCATTAAGTATAACGATTTGTAGCCTGTAACATCTCAAAGTTAATGCATTTATTAATGATTCTATCTTTTACTACTTGCAATATAATATTTGTGCAATGCATTATAACATAATGTTTTTTTTAATTCTTATCTTTCAAGGCAATTCAGATAATGTAAATGCAAAGTGTAAATATAAATGAAAAATGTGAAGCGTAAATGCACACATCATCAATCAGGCTCTTAATTTAAGAAGTAAATAAGTATACCTACAGTTGCCAGTCATTAACATTTGGAGAAACTGAAAGAACAATTAACTAAATTTAAAAAAAATCAAATAAAAGATTCAACTGAATTGAACAGTAAATATGCTTACTGTAAAAAAATAAAACCGTAAGGGATAAACAGTTTTCCTGGGTAAGGGATCTAGTGCTTACTATGCAGTTGCTATGTTTTTTTTCATTGACTTGGTATCACACTCCACTGTTAACCTAAAGATTGATTGATAATCACTCAAACTAATTCAGCTACATTCCTTGATTTATTAGTCTGATTTCTAATGCAACTCAATCCAATCTTTCCCCTTCTATTTTTTTTTTTTTTTTTGTCTTCAGTCATTTGACTGGTTTAATGTAGCTCTCCAAGATTCTCTATCTAGTGCTAGTCGTTTCATTTCAGTATACCCTCTACATTTCTAATGCAACTCAATCCAATCTTTCCCCTTCTATTTTTTTTTTTTTTTGTCTTCAGTCATTTGACTGGTTTGATGTAGCTCTCCAAGATTCTCTATCTAGTGCTAGTCGTTTCATTTCAGTATACCCTCTACATCCTACATCCCTAACAATTTGTTTTACATATTCCAAACGTGGCCTGCCTATACAATTTTTTTCTTCTACCTGTCCTTCCAATATCAAAGCGACTATTCCAGGATGCCTTAGTATGTGGCCTATAAGTCTGTCTCTTCTTTTAACTATATTTTTCCAAATGCTTCTTTCTTCATCTATTTGTCGCAATACCTCTTCATTTGTCACTTTATCCACCCATCTGATTTTTAACATTCTCCTATAGCACCACATTTCAAAAGCTTCTAATCTTTTCTTCTCAGATACTCCGATTGTCCAAGTTTCACTTCCATATAAAGCGACACTCCAAACATATACTTTCAAAAATATTTTCCTGACATTTAAATTAATTTTTGATGTGAACAAATTATTGTTTTACTGAAGGCTCGTTTCGTTTCGCTTGTGCTATTCGGCATTTTATATCGCTCCTGCTTCGTCCATCTTTAGTAATTCTACTTCCCAAATAACAAAATTCTTCTACCTCCATAATCTTTTCTCCTCCTATTTTCACATTCAGTGGTCCATCTTTGTTATTTCTACTACATTTCATTACTTTTGTTTTGTTCTTATTAACAAAACAAAAGTAATTTGTATTAACAAATTAAATAACAAATTAAAATTTCCCCTTCTATTGACAGATCAAATAACAAAGTCTTTTTACATTTATATTGACATTAGTAGTAATAATGAAATCATTAGCAGGATAAAAAAATCGTATCAATAAAGCCACAGGAGCATTCAATGAACTGACTTCATTAATCAGAAATCATGATCTCAAGATAAATACAAAAATGAGACTTGGGCACTGCTATGACTTTTCAGTTTTCTTTGAAGTGTTTGAGAGAGAAAACTAGCGATTAGATCACAACATTTAAAATTGCATGATATTGAAACTACCACAGAAAACTGTTTTTTGACAGTTTTGTTTTAATGAATTAATGGCACCTTTATATAAGTACTCCAATAAAAATTCAGTCAGTAATCTCTGTTGTTGAAGAAAATTCCTTATTGACAAAAAGAGTGGGTAAGATTTTTGAAGAATTTACTCCAAAGAATAAATAAAGTTTTTTCTTTTTTTTTCTTTAACCTCCAGGACCACTGTTAGGTATTGCTTCAGAGGATGAGATGAATGAAAAGTAGTGTGTGAAAATGCCATGCCTGACCGGGAATCAAACCCGAGACCTCCAGATGAAATCAACTTTGAAGGTCAGCAATTTAATACTTCCTGAATTCAAGATTGATGGATTAGAGATCAAATAAATTACCTTTCCATTTTCTACAACAAAGTTAATATAGTTATAATGAAATTAACATGCACAAAGCAGTAAGCATTAAAGAAGAAAAAGACAAAATACAAATTGTTATGTTGAAAGTACAGATAACATTGTACCTAACATAATCTAGAATATGAACAATTAATGAATGAAAATGCTATGTTTAAATTCATAAGTGACGAAATAAATTTCTGTAATCAAGAAAATTTATTGTTTGCAAAAAGCAAAATACAGAATGAAAAGTGTGAAGAGGAATATAATTCTCTAATGATGGATTTTGATTAGATTTGCAACATAAAACTATGCTAAATTTTTTATACTTGTTTGGCATACAACTGAATAACTTTATACAAAGCTGAATAATTTACATTTCCTTATGGATAATGTTTTATTAATATTTAATTGTAAACCTGCTTATTCATGTTTTTATCATTCTCTTCCCATTTTTATTTTTAGTTATTAGTGATTTCTATTAATAGTGCATGGATTTTGTTAATTTCTTTCACGTGGTTAAATTAATAATTCATTATGTTGATTATGAATAACAACTGATACCAAAAATCACTTTCCTTTTGTTTTGGTTGGGATCTTTTTGTGCATGTGTAATTTTTACTTCACACAATGATATTTAAAAACAAAATTTGTTTACAATAACATAAAATGGACTACACAAATAAGTATCTATTTTTTAAATTTCTTATTATGTTTATTTTTATTTGTTAAGTATTTTATATGTCGATGTAAGCAAATAAAATCCTGAAATAAAATCAACCATCTTTTATTTTTTATGAGTTGAAAAGAGACATTGGTTTTGTATTTGAACCAAAAGTTGGTTCCTGTTAGAAATTTCAAGAAATGTTTTATTTCATATCACCAAGATTTTACTCATCCTTACAAGTATACTTTGTGGAAAAAAGCGGTTCAAATATCCCAGTATATTATACACTATGTTGTTTTTTTATTAGCTCTTAGAAGTAGGATTAAAAAAAAGTATAGTTTGAATATTGCAGTATCATATTTTTTATTAATTGACGTGACTGTAGGCCAAGAGTGAGTTAGAGTCAATGAGTCAAAAAGTAAATTTGTTTGAAGAGTTATTGTTTTTGAATCCCTAAATATGACATAACTGAGTTTTTATGCAATATTCTTTTCTATTGTTTATTACTTCTGATAATCTAGATTTGCCTGAAATTTCTTCAGAATTATAACAAAGTATGCATAAAAAATAACTCATTTTCATCTTTTTACCCCATAGAGCAATTTTATTGTTTTATAAGTTGATAATTATATGTTTTACCAACACTCAACAAGTACATGGTCGATTCTATGCCATTATGCTTTTATAAAATGATTGTACACTTCTTCTAATAGATGGTAGAGATTCGCTCCATTTGTAATGTAAATTCTTCTCTTCTTCAGAGAAAATTTGACATCCTCACAGTAGATTGAAATAATGAAACTAAGCACATACAATAATAATAATGTTGGTAAAACATACACACCAATTTATAAAACAATAAAATTGCTCTACCGGGTAAAAATATACTTACTGTAATTATTTTAATCAGTAAAAAAGCCCCCATTAATACGGAGGCTCCAAGGTTTTAAAAAATTGGTTAAATTTTTTTTTGTTACCTACATTTAAACGGTTATTATGAAAATAAAACTTTTAATGACTGAATTTCCAGTGAAGCCAGAAAAGTTCCACAATGAAAAAGCTGTGCATGGTATTGTATGATTTGACCAGCATAGCCAGGAAAGTCATACAATACTGTGCCAGCTTTTTTTTTTTACTGAATCCCATATTCAGAACACTTTTTGGCAAACATTGTTTTGAATACCAAATTCTAATTTTTGTTTACTGCAACTGGACAAAGAGGTGGAATGGCAGGGAATCCTGTACATGTTTGATACCTTTAAACGTTTTACCTAAATTTAATGCTGTTAAAAAATAACAATTAGAATATTACAATAGAGAATCTTTAATTTTTTAAAAGGCATGAGAAACTTAACCTCTTCGATATTATTAAGTTTTTACCAGATTCCATAATTTAAATTTATTTGCTTCATTAAATAACAATCTGAATTTGAAAATATTTTAATTTTTGTTGATTAAAGGGGGTAGAGGTACACAGATAAGGTGACTACATTTTTTCAGCAACATTAAGTTTTTAACTGACGTTTCCAAAACACTCTTTTTTTTTTAAAGGAGAATTTGGTATGAAAAAATTCCTTTTTTATTGAAATGGGATCTGGGTAGAAAAAAGTCTCTGGGGAAAACTCTCCGATATTAATTTAAATGGTAAACTTCCATAGTAACGATTTTTAAAAAATAATGGTTTGAATAACTAAATATTTTGAATAATGTTTATTCATGTTAATAATGGAAATTCAATGGCATTAGTGAAGTCTAAAGCTTTACCAAACCTTGTGAATTCTTTCTGAATCCAAATGATTGTATCTTATTGTTATGTGTATTATTCTCAAATTACAGTTTCTTTGCAATTAATTTTTATTATTTATTATTTTTTGCAAGCATCCTAGGTGGATTATTTATATGAATAGATAGATGACAGTAGGAAAACTTTAATTTACATTGATTTTGGTTTATTTTTACGGAGATTAAGTTGAATGAAAATATGTGAATGAATTTTAATGAAATTGAAACCAATTTAATGATTTTAGACTGATTAAAGGATTTCATCTTCATTTGCTTATTTTTTGTTCCCATATCCAATTATTTGTGAATATATTTAATTTATTTGCATTAATTATATTTATATTTTTTTCATCTAATATTCTAAATAAAGCTTATCATAAAATATACACTTTCATTCATTCCACTTTGAATATCTTAAAATATATTTGTAACAAGAATGTTTATATTATCTATAATATTAAAATACATTTTAATAAATGAGCGTCCAGTTATTGTTTCTCTTTTCTTCTTTTGACTTAATAGCATGCATCATGTTCCTGATAATGTTATATCCGCTTAAAGTGTATTTATATATTTATACTATGTCAAGTGTGGTGTTATGGAAGAGAACAAACCGGTTGTGTTGTTTAACATCAACGTACCTTGTACTTGATTGAGAAGCATATATGTTAATTATATCTACCATCTATCATGTTGAATACAAGTTTTATTATTTAATACTATTAAAAATATTAGTATAAATGATATTCATGATTTTTTTTTTATATACAGTTTGAAAGAAATTATATAAACTGCAATCTAAACAAATTTATTTACTTGAAAATTTTGGCAGTTAAATTTTAATTAAATTTAAAGAAATTGGGTAAATCATATGCATGTAATAAATTAAATTTTTTCCAAAAATGTAATATTTATGTATAAATAAAATAAATTAAAATTCAACCTTACCAACAATTCGTCCATGGTTTTTTTTTCAAGTACTTTCGGTCATTCAAAATTTAATATTTTTTTAAAATACTTTTTTAATTCTTAAATTAAATACTGTTTTGTTAAACATCATGGTTATTAAAAATAGACTGACATTTAACTTGTAAAATAAGACTATTGTCTACAATAGTATAATAGCATTTTTACTGGAAAAATAGGAATCGTTGATAAGAAAGTAATATGTATATATATTAGTTAAAATATAAATATAATCTAAAATAAATTATACATTTAAATTAAGTGAAAATTAAATTTAGTCGTATCAAAAGGGGCTGGCTGATTGATTCACAGTTGAATTCTTTTACATAACACACTATTTCTGGAATGATATGAAAGGTGTTCCTTTAAGAAGGTGAACCCATTCTTCATTGGCTATTTAATTTATTGAGGAGGAAAGCAATTTTTGTTGCACTAAATACCTAAATCTTTAAATAACTAAATCTTTCAGCAGAAAATCATTGATAACTAATGCACTGCACCCATCCTGTATAAAAATTTCCAGGTATACTGAGGGGTTGTGGAGGGAACAGGTTCCAACTGTTTGGAGAAGGCCTTAAAATTAGTTATTCTCTGAATAGACAGTTTGTCTAGTTCTGTGATTTCTTCAATAATAGATTGTCCTTTCTCACCTTTCACACTTTTTCTTAAGGTTAAGATCACTACTTCCCATTTCAGATGATAGGATTAAGTAAGACCCCGCTAAATTTGCTCTGAATGATATCTGTACCATGACTTGACAAAATGGTGGTTGCTATCTGTGGACTTGCCCAGATACTCTCATTCCTAACCACTGGCTGCAGAGACCAAAAAATATTGAATATTGAGTGTGATCTAAATGTTCTTTATGTTTCTGATAAATTTAATTTACAATTTTAAAGAAATTCTGCTTAAATTAAACACAATTGTATTCGAACAAGTACATACAATTAGGAGAAGATAGTGTTTTGTAGTGACAAACTAGATTGCTAGGCCATTTATTAATGTGCTGGATTGTTGAACTTTGTAATAAATAGATGATTTAAGGAGAAAATTTTGGAAGATAAACATTATAAAGTATAAGACAGATGATTGAGACTTTAGGTTGTAGAAATTAAGTTGATAAAATATTAGCACAGTACAGAATGAAATGGAGAATAGTAGAAAACTATTCAAAGCCTTATAATTAAAAAAAATTTAAAATAGTAATGTTAATTTTGGGTCAGTTTATTTTTTATTTTTTTAAACTATGATGGTGGTTTATAACATACCACCTGAACTGTAGGTCATACCAGTTGAACCTACTTTATAAAAATACATTAAACTATTTTTTAACATCCTGACCCCATAGAGATAGACACCCTCCATATGCCAGTTTTGGTCATCACACCACCTCATCTGTAGCTAGCCCTTAGGGCTTTACCAGAGGTCATCTTCAGAACCTCAGCAAAAGGCATCTCTCAGCCTTGTTCTTGCCTCAGTCAGGATGCCATAGATGCAAATGCCACGTGTAAAATTCCCATCAGTGTACTACTGTCATTAAGAATGCTCAAGAAAAGAAAACACTAAAGAAAGTCTCAGACAAGACTGATTAATAAAAATAAGGAACTGAAATCCACTACCTACCTGAAAGGTAAAGAGTTGAGCAACACGCAATAACAAAGTCATGCAATAACAAAGTCGACTCGATAATACCAAGCCGACAGTCACCGTGTATACTTGGAGCATTTATAAAAAACATGATGAACATCATCCAACTGTCCACATTACATACACATTCCTAAGTCCACAATATTAACAATATTTTAGCTGTTTTATAACATCGTGACCCTTGTAGGGAAAGACACCCTCCACCATCCCCTCCGTTCCTAGCCCTTAACCGAAGGTCATAATTGAAAACATGGCTTTGACATATTTCAGTCCTTTGCCAGGACACTAGATACTTGGCCAGGATGCCAACGATTCAAATGCCTCAAGTGATATTCCCAGTGGTGTACTACTATTTAATGAACTCAAAACAAAACACACCTAAAATAAGACTGAACTAAACAAAGGAACTGAACTACCTACGCGTAGAAGGTAAAAGTGAGTTCAACACACAACACAAAACATAAAAATGTTACATGGAACAATAACAATACAGTATCATTGAAGCAAAACAAAGCAAATGACAAAAACAAAAAAAAAAACATAATACAAGAACAGTCCAAACAGGGATCTAGATCCGCTTAGCGATCCTTTCTTTTGCTAAGTGCACTATAAAACTCTCCACTATTGCCCATTTGACCTGGCCTCTCCAGTTTACACAGAGATCCTATGTCAACCCAATAAGGTCAAGGCGACAGATGGTCTCCGTGCGCATTAACTCGTGCTCCAAGCATTCATAAAGATCATGGTAGGTGTCATTCAATTGTCCACACTGAGGACACATCCCAGAATCTACCAGACCAAATTTCTGCAGTCTGTTCCTGAAAGCACCATGGCTGGAAAGAAACTGCATCACATATTTATTAGGGTGTACGCTAGAGGTGTCCTGCAAACCAACAACATTTGGAAAGAGATCATGTTTATAACGCCCACCCTCTGTCTCATTTTCTGGCCTTCCACAAAGCATTGCCATGTTCAATTTCTCAAACTTTATTCGAATCAACTCACCAGACTTCTTAGCAACATACTGCTGCTGCTTCTCAGATGCAGTCAAGTGTAACGGTTTCATGCCTGCAATCACCAAGATTGCCTCCTGTGAAATAGTATGGTGACCACCTGTTACCATTAACAATATTAGGTGTTAAGCCCTTAATAATATGTCCTGATAGTTTTTATATTTTAGCCTATCCGCCCAAATAGGCACCTCGTATAGCATAATAGCCTTACACATGCCTTTATGCAGGATGCTGATGGTCTCAAAATTAAGACCCCAATCAGGATTGACCACACTCAAATACCAAAGAAGGCATTACAGATCTTCTCTGCGACATACTGAAGGTGCTTCTTAAATTGCAGTCTCTCATCAAGAAACACCCCGAGGTTCTTCTGAACCTGAACATACTATATATGCTGGCCTGCCATCAAAATGTAGACTCGCCAACTCACTGCCAAACAGCCTTTGAGGAGCATCATTGTGGTCTTTTTCGGAGCTAAACATCATCTTGTGTTGATGACCTTACTACACTTCAAGCTTGAATGGCTCCGAGTTCAACCTCCCTCATCTTTCAAACAGCAGGAGCCCGTCGTCAGCATAAGCCATGATGAAACATCCACTGTACAATCTCAGCAGCAGGGAAGAGGGGAGAATCAAATTCCACCACCCACAATAAAGGACCCAACACGCTGCCCTGGGGACATCCCTTGGACAGCATCTTGCCAACCTCATGGCTGCCCTCGCGGAGCAGCACATCTCAATAACTGAAGTAACTTTGCATAACTTGCAGTTCACTTACAGCACATCCTCTTTTTTGGAGTTGGTAAATAGCAGAAGGCCACCTTAAATTATTAAATTCTCTGGAAATGTCCAGAAAAATTCCCAGGACATATTCCATCTCACTGATCGTTTCCATCACATGAAGTATGGCTTTCTCAGTACCCTTTCCACTATGAAATCGTACTGATTCTTCATCAATAATTTTTGCGAGGTTAACCTCTCATTTATACGCAGATACAGAATCTTTTTAGACTTTACCAGTAACCAGAAGCAATGTCAAGGGCTTAGACGAAGAAGTAACAGTAGGATCCTTGTCGCCACCTTTAAACAACAATTTTACAATCCCCTTCTTCCAACATACAGGAAAGTACCCAACAAACAACAATTTATTAAAAATTTATATGACAACACTCACACTCACCCCAACTGAGAGAACAATAAGCTCCACCCTTATTCCAACAAAGCCTTGGTCCTTGCTCCTACCTAAACCATAGATAGCTTGATGCACCTCAGCTTTGATAATCTCTAAGGACACTGCACCCCGTGGAACTGAGCAACCTCTCATCGCAACTGAATATGGTATGTGGTCTTTCCAGCTTCACTATCATCAGGCAGTAAATCATCTAGTAATTTGTTTAAAATTTCAGACATATCCAAAATTACACCAAACCTGGTCGAGAGAGCAGACAGAAGATCATTCTTTTGTCATTTATGTCCCAAGACCTTATATACTATGCCCCAGGCATCCCCATTCCCATGCTCATGAACAAAGGAACACCGAGACTCCCTTTTCACAGTCCAGACTTTATGAAAGTAATGAAATCTCAGATTTCTACATTCAGCAACAAGGACTGCTTGATGTTCTGGATCACCCTCATGATGAGAAGCTCTCCATAAATGACAAACAGCCCTCTTCATGCCTGACAGTTTTCTATTCCATGATGCAAGCCTCAACTGAAACTTTGGGAACTTGAACACTCAGCAGCATCAATAAAAGCCGCCGATAAATCAACTGCCAGATCTTCTAAATCCAAGACATCCAGACTCCAATTCAAAACTCGGAGCCTGTCCTAAAGAAAATCAACAAATTTTTCCCAGTCTGCATGCCTGTGCAGGAAACGACCCTGCTGAACTGGAACATATCAGTACCGCTCACCCAAGCTATCAGCAATCTCATAGACAATAAATCAACGATCACTTGAGCAATCATCAACTACTTTTGAATTACAAACATTGGTAGGGATAAACCTACTAACAATAACATCGATGTTCTTTCCATCAAACAATTGACGCCCATCTACCATATGGTGTATGCAGTAGATGGGCAATTCATCAGGTAAGTTACATATCTGTAGATCATGCTGGGCTAAAACATCCTCTATTAATTCACCATCATCTGCTATGTCAAACTGTGAAACTATGTGAAACTGCTATGTCAGAAGACTGACTTAGCATTCACATTCAGACGTATAAGGATTGGACCAGTGCCAGAGAAACGTAGGATTTTATCCCAGACCTCAAGATGACAATCAGCAGGATCTCTAAAGTGGAAATATGAACTAACAACCTACAGATGCAAGTTCTGAACATGCACATGGACGACATGATGATTATTTGAGAGTTGTCAAATAAAAATAATCAAATTTCCTTCTGCACAAAACAGTGGACATGCTTTCAGAACTTCTTTCAACGAGAAACACCTGGCAGATCACCAAACAAAATATATGGATGCTGCAACAAACCATCATCCAATTCTTTATATAATTCAATCTTTCCTAGTACTCGTACAATCTGAGCAATGTAAGCACCCTGAGCATTTAAATGACCAAATCTAATCATTTAAAGAAATAGAATTATAGTACACATCAAAAGCTCTCTGATAACACTCACAATATTTACTGTTCACAGAGTGCTTATGGACCTTCCGAAGACATTTGCAATTAACACAAGTCGGACCTTCTGACTTCTTTGGACACTCACATTGTGAAGGACATGCTTTGTGTTCTCCATCACCACAATGAGCGGAAACTGCAGGATGTTCATAGAACTTAGCTCTGTGACCAAACCCACAACACTTAAAACAGCGCCGGACATCTAAATATTCCCGACCTTACATGAAAAGAAGTCTACAAGCAACCTGCTCTCTGCAGTGAAGCTCTTGAAAAGTTTAGGACTAACCTTGAAAATCCCATGGTAACGCTCTGCCTCGTGCCTACCCGATTTAAACAATAATCGACACACAGACTAAATGTGGCCTCATCCATCTGAGTATTTTGCTCCCTAATGAGAGCCATTAATTCTTCCTCAGACAGCTGTCGTCCATCTATGTCATAGACAATAACTTAAGGACACCTCTTGCCTTTAGGGTCAACTTTCATGTCAAAATTTTTGACTTTAAAGGAATCAGAGATGACCCACATAGTTTCTTTGTCATCAGCAATGATGACTAACCCCTGTTTCATCTCAAATATTACGAATTCTCAGGTTCTGCATCATTTGTCAAAGGACGACCTGAACCTCATCCTTCATCTCCTTAATTGTTTTAGTAGTTGCCCCCTCCTTTAGATTGACAAACACAACCTCTGGCTGCTTATGGGACAGAGTGCCTCCTGCCTCTCTTTCAGCACCTTTGCATACCTTTTACGCTGCGACAACCCATGCTGTGGAACCAAGGAAGGGGCAGAAACTATTTCCCACACAACTTCTCTCACCTCAGGCTTAATAGCCAATTTTTCATAGCCTTGAGCCTAGGCCTTAACAATGGGTTTGAGTTTCCTGATCTTAGGGAGTATCTTACCCCACACATTAGCCTTAGTAATTCTTGGGTTTTCCAAAAATTGAATTAAGAAGTTGTATTTCTCTTCAAAAACCTGTACTAAGAAGATGAACCTCCAGCCCTCCCATTACCTTTAGAAAACTGTCAAGCTGTTTTATAACAGCTAAAATAGGCTAAATATTGTATAAGCCTATAATATATGTTATATTAGCCTAAATTATATTGTATTATATTAGCCTCAGAGCAATATTGTACTCCTCTGAGTTGTAGAACACACAAACATATTCATAAACACGGTTCCTTTCTCCTGGATATCAGGGGGAAAAATGCAAAACTATCTGGTAAATCTGACATGAAATCAGTTAAAGTAGTCGCGAGAATGCTAAAGGAAATGTTTTACTTTGCCTGTTTTATTTATTAGATACTTGTGTAGGGTTTTATACAGATATTTTTAATATATAACAGTTACAAATGAAATAACATGTGGACAAAATAATGTTGCAGGTTAAAAAACATAATACAATATTGTTTATATTATATATTTTGTTACAGTAAATCAGTAACAACTGTAAGTCAAATCATTAATAGCATTTATCCTGTACTTTTGAACATTATCATCCCATTGATGGATCCTGCAGAATTTCTCACTCCTACAAGCATACTCGTATAGTTTAACAGCTCTAACATTGATTGTGTATGTTTTATATATGACGTTTTAACCTCAATGTTTATCCACACTTCTAAAATGTATTTTTTAAGAATTAACAGATATATAAAAAAGATTTAAAAATAGTTAGAATGATAGCAAACTATGAGAAATCATAAAAATATTTTTAATAGTTTAAATTAAATGTATTGATTTTTATATTTATATGAAAGGAAACATGATGAGAAATAATATACAAAAGGAGATTCAATAAAATATCGTCAATGATTGCTTTTTAAGAAAAACATGCATAAAATTGGTAAGTAAAAAACAGCAACATTTATGTTTAAGAGTACAAAAACAAGTTTTTATAATTATGCTATGCTTTGAAAGCCTTTGTTAGTTTATTATAATCATAAAACTGCATCTTTAAATGTAATAAGACAAGACATCTAAACTTGTGTCAAGATTACCTCATCTCTTTTCTAACCAGTTCATTTAATTTATTATTTATTTATTTAAGTTACGTAATGGTAATTAAATTAATCTTGGTCATTCCCAAGGATTAGCATAGTTGTTATATAATGTTTACTTTTCACATTGATCTTTAGATAGTTCAATTAGATGAAAACTATGTCGTAGTTTTTTCCTAACTAAGGTTTTGAATTTGTAGTCATATTTTTTTTCTTTTTAATACATCCTCTTTAGTTCATTGCTCTTCAGGAAAATGTAACTTAATTGATAAAGAATGTAAATCTATTAGACATTCATTAGTTGACCTTGAAGGGCATAACATATACATCGTTAAGTCCATTCAATTCAAAATATCGTAATAATTAATTGTTCCTTTAATTTATAAAAATTAATAAGCATGTAAACCTTAAAAAAGAAAAAAAAAACAAGTATGAAACAACCATATATTGACTTAAAAATATAGCTAAACAGATTAATTAATAAAATTAGTAAATCTGTTTCAATACAAATTAGATGTAAATTTTAGCTTGTAAGTTATGTAGAATTACCAGTAAATTAAGACTTTACGAAATGAAAAGTTTTTATTTTCATTAAGTCAAAAATTTTAATTTTTTGTGAATAATGATTATAAGTTATGTATGTAACCTATGTTAAATTATAAAAATTTGTTACAAATAAGCAAAAAAATAAATATATTATTGCTATATATATATATATATATATATATATATATATATAAAACAATTATTTTTCTAAAATTGATTCTTTCGGGAATCATATTCCTCTGCACTATACAAATGATATTAATCCGATCAACCCAAGTACAGAATTAATAAAATAAAATAGAATAGGATGACACTTACCTTATTCCATGATCCAAGTAAGAATGCTTTCGCGAATACCTCGCATCATTAGTTGCTCTATAATTTTTCAAATCTTTCGTTGCAAATTACACATTGAAATTGTACGTTGCAAATTACACATTAAGATTAAAATTGAGATTTAAAAATTGTTAAAAGATCCTTTTCCAATTAAATCAAAACATAAATAGAACTAAAATTTTTATTTATTTTTTTTTTTATATTCAAAATTTTAAATTGTAAATTAAAATTAAAAATTGCAAATATACAAAATATAATAATAAAAAAAAAAACTTAATTCAATTTTTTTTATTAATGACTTCATATTTTGTTTATATGCAATTTTTTAATTTAATTTTAATTTACAATTTAAAATTTTGAATATAAAAAAAGAAAAATATAGTTCAATTTTTTTTGTTGATTTAATTGGAAAAAAATCATCTAAAAATTTTAAATCTCAGTTATAATTTTAATGTGCAATTTACAACATACAATTTTAATTTTAATGTGTAATTTGCAACGAAAGATTTGATAAATTATAGAGCAACTAATGATGTGAGGTACTGGCGAAAGTGCTCTTGCTTGGATTATGGAATAAGGTCCTATTCTATTTTATTTTATTAATTATGTACTTGGGTTGATCGGATTAATATAATATATATTGAAATGTATATATTATTACAATATTATTATAAATATGGTTATAAATAAATAAATATCTATTGTTATAAATATTGTTTTTTTTAAATTGATTTTAATATAATAACTTACTCTTGTTGAATTACTCATTTTTGTGACAGGACCAGAGTATGTATATGGTACATGACCTGAAAAAAAATAAATTAAAGATTGAATGAGATAGTGAAGCATAATTAACATAAAATAAATGATAATGCTACTTGTATTTGTGTGTTTATACAAAAGAATAGACTTACTGCTTATTAATTGTATAAGACAATTAAAATTTATTGAAATTCAGGACACTTTTTATTACATATAGAAAAAAAATTAACATTTTTCTATATTTATGAATTACAACTAGTGTTGATAACGTACTCACTTAAAAAAAAATTAAGGCTATGCTTTGTTAAAAAAAAAGAAAAAAAAGTAATAAACCCAAACAATATAGTCAATAATTGACTAATTTCCATCAGTCCAAGCCTTTCATTCGGAAGTCCCAGATTCAAATCCCAGTCAGACATGGAAGGTTTCATACGCTAAAAAAATTCCATACAAGTTTCCTGATTTCTTTTACTATACAACTGTAACTGCATCAAAATATATAACAAGCACCTAGGGAATTAGATGAGACAGTAACGTGTACTGAACTTGAGTGTATACTTTGTTTAATGTACTAACTCCTCTACAACATTCTATTTCTCTAGACGAATGAATCTATGAGAGAAAGCCTCATTTTCAGCTTCAGCGTGTTGCAGTTTACTAGTTGAATTATTGTTTTTGTGATCAGTTTGCATTTAATGCTTTATAAATTTATTTTTTTAAATAAAGTGCATTTATGTGATAAATTTATCAATTAAAATCACAACCTGTAACATTTTTCTAACAAAGAAAAGAAAATTACCTTGTGAAGTATGAATCTATATTTAAAAAAAAAAAACAGTTATACATAAATAATTGATTAATGAATTGTTTATTTATCATGTCGTTGTATATAGCTTTTCTTGGCATGACTTCCAGGAAAGATGAACAGATTGAACATTTATGAGATAATTGATTTTTTACTTAGTAAAGCAACACAAATGAGATGGTTCATGTTAATAATCTATTTCCTAACAATCATGCCAGGAAAAGTTTACATTCCAGAAATATATCATCATCTATTGTTTCTCTCAGACAATAATTGCTTTTTAAAAGTTATCAGTTCAGTAAAATTGATATTATCCAATACGAAGGAATTGATGGTCAGATGAGGCAACTATTTTGTTTGTTTATTCCTTTATGTGAATTTTTAACCCTATAAACTGGACTAGATGTCTACCGGTTAAAAATTGAAAATTTTTTTTTACTTCAAGCATCTCTGGAGTTCAGTATTGATTCATTTCACTCTCTCACTTTTGCCTCAGTCCTTGTCCTTTCTCTTGCCTTTATTTATATTTTCATTATTAATAAATTTGATTGCTTTACATCAAACCCCCATCTGATTTTCATGCGTGAAGATATTTTGCATCTGGCTGTGAATTAAATTGTATCAGAATAAATATGAAAAGGTTTTCATGGAAGAAAAAATATACGTCTAAATTATTAATTAGAAACAAAATAAATTTTTAAGACAGTTAATTTTAAATAAAGTGTTGATTTGATTATTATATATTTTTTTTTAATTAAAAATTTAACTGTGGAAAAGTTTTTAAAAAAAAATTATTGTTATGTAAACTTAAACTACAACTTAATCCAATAACTCATTTCTATTCTTATGCTGCTTCTTTTCTATGGTATTTCATTTTTCGGACTTAGCTGACCAGAAACCGGTACTCCTGGAACTTTTTTCACAATATCATCATTTTTATTTTAACATTAATGAAAATTTAAATTATTTAATCGTTATTTGATTCTTGTTTAATTTTATAAATAATAGATTAATTTATTAAAAACTAGTATTTATATTTTTAAGATGTTGCACATTTGATCTGTTCTTTCTCTATCAGACATATTCTCAACCTGCTGAAGCTGGCATAATTCTGTAACAGTGCAACAGTGTACAGTGCAGAACCATCATCAAAATTATAATTAAAAAATCAGTTTTGAATATTTATACTTTAATTTATTTTTTAGAAAATATTTTTAAACTTTTATGAATGTCATGTTCAATTTAATTATCTGCATCAAAGTTTATTTCAGGATCAGAAAATGAATTAGTTTGATAGTTTAGGGAAATGAATTGGTAGATGAGATAATACTTATGGCCTATCATTTATAAATAAAGTAAATAATGTTACTATTTTAGCACTATTTCCTGGGTCATTTTGGATCTGGGTTAATTAACCTTCTGGTTTCCCCAGATTTAATAATCTGAATATTAGATATTCGTTATCACAACATATGCATAATACTAAAAGGCAAATTAACATATGTAATTTCTTAGTTCTATTTCAACTTACCTCCTTTCAAATTGGCCTTGATCTGCTGCTTATAGATCCATCATTTTCATACAGATACTTGAATTTAAAATACTTTTATTGAGTAGATTTTTTCACAAATGCTATACTACAACTTATTATAATTATTTTTATATCTTTTTAAATAAATTAAACATTTTTATTTTTTTGTAAATTATAATTTTTATTTTTGGTAACATAATAATGGGAGGAATCCAGAAAGGGACTAAAAAGAACCCTTTTAGTAAAGGTAACAATACAAGACTAGTGGTTAAAAATGTTAGGACTAGTGATCATGCTATATATTTTGTTAATGGGACTGAATTCTGATTCTCATTATTTATCTATCTGTGAATAATTTCAGATGATTTCTTTAAATTCTGTTTTGTATATAATCTCTGTTTATTAATATTTATGATTATTTGTTTTTTATTGACATGTAATAATATTATTGTTTGCTGTTGGCATTATTGTCATTACTCTAATTATTATTGTGAGATTTTTTTTTTATTTTCTGCTGTTATTATTAATATTATTCTGATTATTATTGTGGTTGTGATTACTGTCATTATTATTTGTTTATTTACTATTATTCTTTATTTTTTTTGTTCACCATCATTTACCTCTCCCCCCCCCCCCCCGAAGCAGGAAGAGCATCTAAGTCTAACTCAGCTTCGGGATGTGCCTTTGCAAAACTATCTCGGCACAAGGTCCCGCCCAGGCAGCCAGGACTCAGTCTTGCAGTACATGACACCCCTCTAATAACCTCCAAGGGGATTCCCCACTGGGACTACAGTCTTACATTTCCTTCTCCAGAGGTGCTACGAAGCAGTCCCCGTCCAATCATTGATAGAGGGATGCCAAAGCCTCCCACCCCTTCTGGACGGGGCTGTCCCCCATAGACACTCATCAGTACTAAGCAGGTGCTGCATCTTTATGTCGTATATGAAGCCTTGTATCCTCTACTCCCGAGTGCCTGTTTATGCAACCGACAGGAAGGACACCGAGCCTCTGGCCGGCAGTCCTGCCGTAGATGACCTGCCTCACCACAGGTGAAACAGTGACCACTAAGATTTGGCCCAGTACACTAATTGGCCCTGTGGCCTGGTTTCCAGCAGTGAAAACAAAGATCGTAAAATGAACGTCTCATAACCCTACAAGCCACCCATCCGATACGAATACGTCAGCCAATAATTTATCCGCAAGGATGAGCGGCACAGCCACAGTGACCACCTGCGTCGCATCATAGGCCGGTTGCATGGACATAACTTCAATCGACACTGACCCCTCCCCGTAATTTTCCGAAATCCCGTAATGAACTCATCCTGAGTGGTGAGTACATCCACATCCTTAATAAGGATGTGAATCTCCCTACCACCCCTCCCTGTCAGAGCGGTAGTGGTGCCCTCGACCTTCGCAGAAATATCCTTGTTTATCCATTCAGCAGCACCACTATCGCAGCTCCCGGATGTGGAGGTTCTCACCCTGTCCCTTACGCGCGGGGAGGACCCCGACTTCAGCTGGCGACGCAGCTCCTTTCACTGAGCGGAGGAAGTCAGCGTAAGTTTTCCCTTTCGCTTTGACTGGCACTGTCGTCGTCGGCGGGCCCACCGGCCGTTTCTTGCCGACATCCTTCTGCATCGACACTAACAGGTGCACAAAGTGTTTCTTCCCGACCCGTCGACTGAAATATTTAACTGTGCGGCGCAAAAGTTGCCCAACTTGGTCCTGATGGTCCTGAAAAACACACCGCCCGACTGTGCCCATACTTCATCACCTGAGGAACCAACCGGCAGACAATGGAGGCCAATTCACGGTCCCCAGCCGCCGAGTTAATTGTTAGGGTGTAATCAGTACGACCAAGGTCAATTTTGAAACCACTTGTCCCCGGAGTGGTCTAGAGCAGATGACTATGCAACAAGGACTTGGCCCGCCGTCACTATTACTATTTTTCATTAATTGTTTTATTATTGTGGCTTATTATTATTATCACCATTGTCATTATTATTGATTTGTCTTGTTTTTACTTAATTTCTTAACAAATATCCTGAATTGTCAGTCTCTCAATATCGTGACGGAGCCACGAACACAAGACAATATATATAAGTATAAGTATGTGTATGTATATAAATATATATATATATATATATATATATATGTATGTATCATTGCTGTATAATTACGTTAGAATAAAAAACTATAGTTTAAATACGTGGTTTTCTATGCATAGTTACATCAATTAAAATTACTTAATCATAAGATGTCTGATAAAATAAGTACATATGAAAAAGAGAAGAAATTATAAATTAAAGTGCATCCAATAATACGATAAATTATGCGTATGTTTTGGAAAAACCATAACTGGTTTGGTAAATAACCTGGCTTATACACACAAATTGCATAACTTGTATTAAAAAAAATGTTTATTTAAAAAGATTTTCAGTAGTGTTACATAAGAATCAAGATATAAGATGGAGTTCTATAAGATTTAAAAAATAACAGCATTAAATAAAAGAAGCAATTTGTCTATATTCTACTCGACAGGTTCTTCCACTGCGCTTAGCAATCTGCACATATTGACGTTACTTTTATGAAATTTTCTTTTAATTTTATGAACTTTTACTTTTAAGAAATTTTCTTATTTTTAAAGCAGAAAAATACTCCTATAAAATAAAAAAAACAGTATTTTTATTTGTTTGGTTCATATGATTAATTTAGTCTTTTTTTTCTTTTAATTTCAAAATCTTAATTTGTACTTAATTATTTCTTTTACAAATTCTAATATTACTCCATATACATTCTTTATATTATGAAATTAAATAAATTTGATCTAATTCATAGTCTGTCAATCTTTTTCATGTTACAAATTTTTCTTTTGATTCTATCCATAAGCATTTGTTTTCTTCAATTCATCCTGAAAACTGTTCTTTTCGTAGTTCACCTGCTTTTCAACTTTCTCCTGCAACACCAAATTTTAAAAGCGTTTATTTTTTATTTTTCTGATTTTTTTTATTATTCATGTCTCATTTTTACTCTGCATTAAAATCTAAACTTCTATAAAAATTTAAAAGAATTTCTTTTTAATTCCTAGATCTATTTTGAATATCAGCAGGATAAGAAATTTGCTACAATTTGTATCGCAAAATGGAAGTTTTTCTTAAAAAAGAACGGAAATATTACTAACCGATTTACGAAAGCTAAATATTACGGAAAGTAGAATTTTATATATTAATAATCCTTAGTCATTTCTAAGTTATTCATAAGGTTTTAAATTTATTTGACGAAAACGTGTAGGAATTTTTAAAAAAATATTCAGTTTTTTGTTTGTTTTATGTTAGTGTAGTTTCATAATAGTGTACATTATTTCATAATTTTAAAAAACAAAACGATGAAAAAACCGTTGGAAAGGAAAAAAATTCTGTCAAAACTGCATGTATCCTATTTTGTAAGAAAGATTATTTGGTTTGCAGTGTTCCTCAACGAAACGGTTTACATGTAAGTACGATGCCTGTTGCGTATTACCACACTAACGTGAAGCGATTATACTATTTCCTAAAGTTATCGCCGGTTTTAAATAAAAATCTTTCTTTCCTTCACAACCCTTTTCACAATATTTACTCAGGAAAATTAAGTATGTACCAAAACAGTGTTGAAACACGAAATTCAGTGCAAAAATATTCATTTCCTAACTTTGTCAGGAGCTGAGATCGCTTTTTTTAAATGGCTGTCGAAAATTATTAAAATAATATTTAAATGACTGGTTTTAAGTGTATATATTATTTTTATTTAATGTGTAGACAACGTTATGAAACTTAAAACTGTACTAGTGCGAAAACAGGCAACAAACTGGGTACATTTACGAACAATTTTCTTTTAATAACTGCAAATTTTCTTAAAGTAAATTGAAAATCAATTTTAATATGCATTTCAGAGTGAAAAACAAACGCAAGTTTAGTAAGGTATAAAGTTCAATATTTTCAAAGTGGTTCGTAATATATAAAAACACATAAAATCTGTTTAAAGACAACCTTTCTCTTTCGATGAAAACTATAGTAAACTTCTGCCAGTTTACGTTCATGTAGAAAAAACTGCATGAGTGTCCTCCTTATTTACGCCATTCTGCTTCTGAGATGAGTTTTCCTTCGTTTATTTTTGTAAATTTGCACCCTAAGTAAAATTCTGTCACATTTGTTATACCGTGTTCTTTCAATATTTAGTTATCCTTTGTCCTATTTTTTCCATGTTTTTTATTACCTTTGTTTTACTTTTTTCTTCATATTGAACTTTTTTCCCCACAATTGAATCCATGGCATTTTATAAACGTTTAAAAAAGTACAAGTTAGAGTTTTCTTTTTATATAATAATTTATCATTTCTTCTACTCATAAACCAAGAAGCATTGAGAATTAATTTTTTTATTAATTATAAGATTAAAGAAACATAGATAAAACTAAAAACGATATTTGTTCGATTTTTTTTTCAACAGATAAAAGGATTTTCATTTAAAAATGAAATTGGTGTAATGTTTTAACATTTTTTGGTTGCAAGTGTTGGAACCAGTGAATCGTTAAGGTAAAGTTATTTTTAACAGTAAATCGGTAAAATTAGAAAATGTTGATTAACAGGTATGTTCTGTAAACAAGAGACGTAGATGTAGGCTTTTTTCACATAATGATTTTAATTTTAGAACATTTGGACTCATACATCTTTTGTTTTAAATCTTATGGATCATTTATTTATGTCAGCTAAAAAAGTAAATTAACAATTAAAATTCAAAGTATGCACAATGTAGTATTATATTTTTACTTTGAAAAATATAAATTAGTTAAATTGTTTTAATTTAATATAAAAAAATAAATAAATAAAACAGATGTTTATATTAAGCGAAAGAATTTTAATAAAATCTTATGTGTTTCATTAAATAAGTTTTAAAGTTGTGTTCATATGTACTCAACATTATGGCTTAAGAGCAGTACGGTTGTACAAAGGGCATACATTATACAAGAGTGTTTGTGAGTGTGTGAGATTATTTTTTTAAATTTCCAGTTCTAAAAGCTATTCAGTATTTTTCTTAATTGTATTACGGGTTCGTCGATCCGAGGTATACACAGAATAGGCTGGGTGTATTGTACTGATATACTTAATGGAATGTGGTACTGGCGGCAGGCTTTTATAATTGCGAAGCTCGTCACGGGTGCTCGTGACATCCGGGACCGGGACATTAGAAGCATCCACCTTAACTAATTCATTCCATTCCACAATTTTCCATTTTTTTTCTTGCAACTTAATGATCAAGATAAATTGTTCTCTTGGCATTGATGACTGTTTAGTTTATCTTCCCAGATGCTCCTTTTGTTCTTGAATTTAATAGGGGCAACTTCATTTTATTCCTTTGTATCATTTAATTAACTATTTTATTATCTTTTTAACACTCTTTTTATTAATATCGGCGATTTCCTTCACTTGTAATATGTTAATCTTATGTCAACATTTCTTTTTGTATTTGTAGTTGTCTTTTCAACATATAACATTTTACCTTCAGATATTCTAATCAGTTTATTTATTTATATATTCTTTCTTCCTTTCTTGTAACAATATAAAAATTATATCATTACGTGAACTGTAATTATTTAAATAAACTATAATTACTCAAACTGTTTTTTTTAGAGTAATATTTAAATTATTAATTTAAATGAGCTCACGTTTAAATTGTATGTGTATGTGTGCTAGCGCTTGCTTGCTTGTATGTGTGTTAAATATTGATCAATAGTAAACGTATCCGAGGAATCCGATCTACGAGGAATGAGTTTTTTGCATTCCAATGAGTATACTTAACACAGATTAACCTCGGTACATAAGTGTTTGCCAGGATCTCCTCACAAAACGAAAGTAAATTCTAATTTGGCGTTGGAAGAAATTTATCTGAAAGACAGGAATTTCCTTATTCTCAAAAAATTCCATTGTATATAAGAAATGTATTGCTTTCTAATAGCGCTAAAAAATAATTCTATTTGGACTTTCCAAAACATATATTACCTTCAAGTTTTTTGCCTTCTCCAGGATCTTGTTATTTTATTTCCTGTGATAATGAATTTCTATAAACCTCTAATTTAAATTTCGTTTCTTCCCTATTTTTGGAGGAGTTAGAAAGCCCGACTACACTCGACAGGTACTTTAGCCGTTAGGGTTATCTCGCATTCACCGGGTAGGAAATAATGCGCAATTCGATTTACAAGCAATTTTCTCCCATATATCACATCAAAAATTCACTGACTTTATAGGTACCCTCAGTACAAGTTAGCACAGTCCTAATAACCCTTAGAGTATTCAAGACGGGTTCAAGACGGAAAAAGTCGATTTATCCATGGAATCCTTTTTTTAATATTCGGGGTTTTTTCTGCATAAAATAAAGTTAAACAATCATTATGTCATTAGTGAAGAGAATAGAGCATTCTATCTGACCAATTCTCAAGAATTTAAAACAGTTTTAACAGTCTGGATCCAAAAGGCTCTCAAAAGAGTCTTCAAGAGTAAAAATTGTTTTAAGGGATATTTAATTCCGATTTCAAAAAAAAAACTAACGTCATCTTTAAAAGGATTCGTAATTCTAGATTTACAGTAATAAGAGCGTTATTATTAAAGATTTCTCAAAGGGCTGAAAGTTCTTTTAGAGAAAAATTCCTGCATTTTGAAATGAATGGTTTAATATTTAATTATTTTGTAGTATTGTATATCTTAATAGTGTTCAAGGAATTTATTATTAATTTAGCAGAATAATGAGCCAGGTCCTATTATACTACTATATTCTGATATCTTTGTTACAAATTCGACTATGCTACTTCTGATCATGGAAGAAATCAAGCTTGTCGTAAATCTCAACAATGAATTTTTGCATAGTGTAACAAAATTTATCAACTGTTGTTGATAAATTTTACCACAATCTATCTTCTTTTCCGTGAATAATAATCCCCGACTGTTCATCAATTACTATTGAGCCGGGCCACAATCACGAATCTATGATTTATTCTGTAACAAAATCTTCCCCTTGGTTTTCCATGAGGTCTTCTTCCTGCTATGTTAAGTTAAAGATTTCACCCTCTTCTCTTCCATTTTCTGCTCTCTTATATTATCAAACCATCTTAGTTTACTCCTTTCTAAGTTTGTTCGACAGTGCTTTAAATCCTAGACATTTTCTAAATGTTTCCATAATCAGTTTCTTTTTCTCTTTTCTACCGTGCTTAATTTAAGTTCCTTATGTTTATCTTACCTAATAACAGAGCCTTACATTAGAATAAGGAAATAAAAATTATGGATATTGACTGTTTAAACTTTAGTACTTTATCTCATAATATATGTTGAAAAAATTATGATTATTTTACGTGTTTTTGTAATTACATATTTATTATTAACGACAATATTTCTTTAACGAACAAAAAAAGTTTTAATTTAATATTTTTAAGCAGTAGTAAGTACAACATAGTTTTAGAGCTTTGTAATCTCTCACCATTAATTATTATTGTTACCTTTTATTATTATAATTTATTTACAAAAAATAAATAAATAACAAATAAAAGTTAATAATGTAACCTCACTACACATATTAAAATAAATGAAATGTTATGATCAATTATCAATTACCCCTACTTTTACTGATATGATAACATAAGTAGACGTAAACTGAAGTGTTATTAATCATTTGGTGTTAAATGATAGCCTATGATTCTACATTTTGCATTATGATGAAAGAGGAATTGTACATTGATGTTTATACAGTAACAATTTGAATTTAATAATCATATTTATTATATTTCAGTATTAATCAACAACTATTTTTAATAACTTCTTTCGTATTAGTAGATGGAAATTTTGTAATTTTTACAAATTAAGATATTTAATATAATAGGTAAGAAATTCATTCTATTTAAATACTAATTTTTCATTTAAGTAATTTTATTTAAATAATTTTTTTTTTTGCAGATAATAAAATGTTGTTATTAATAGGTATTTTTTAAATTTAATTACAGTATATTTATTTTAATATAAAAAAAAACAATATAGAATAATTAATTATCATTAAATCTTATAAATTTCCCTTTTTTTCATCTTTGTAAAATTATGATCTATCTTGGATTCATTATAAAAAAAATTCTTTTACGTTTATTTGATGTCTATGTGTTGTTATTTAAAAATTTTACTTGACGGTTTATTGGGCGTCAACTAACCATTCGGATTGTTATTAAGATTTATTTTAATTTTGCTTCAATAACCAAATTATGACATTAATACAGTAATCATACCTTAACTTAAATATGAGTTAAAGTTTTACAACATAAAACCAATTTCGAATATTTTTTGACGATCATGTTTTAACGACAATTCTTATCTTTGCTCGATTTTCGGGAAGGATCGGACACCTCACTAATTAATTTGAACACATAACTGGTCGTAATATAATATTAATAATAATAATTTAATAATTGTAATTATTTACGTAATATAATTTATTTTTAGTTTTTAGAAGCCATTAGATAATCTCTACTTGAATGATAATAAATTTCTGCAAAGTTTTAACGGAAGATTATATAACACCGCAATGATGCTCACAGTTGTAACGAAGTTCTTGTTACCCTTATCCATAGTTGTAAATAATTTATTCCTTTTTTTTAAATAATTATTATAATATTCGGTGTATTTACTAAAAAAAAATAACAAAATTAAATTTATGACTTTTCAAGAAAATTTAACATAATTTAAAATAGACGTCTTGTAAAGTTTGTTTGTTCCTTTATTATCTATTAATTTATATCTATATTTCATATATTTATATCTATAATTAACTAATATTTAATTTGCATTTATATTTAATACATTTACGACAAAAATATGCAAATTTTCCGAGGGTTTGGATTGTCACTGTCTGGAATGAATATTAATGCGCTTTTAAAGTGGGTTTGTTCATCTCGTTTCGCGGTCTCTTTGGGATTAAATCATTTAAATTATCCTTTTAACATTATCCATTCCTTTTTCTTCTCATAAGATCCACTGTTTTCTCGTTATTTTTTGTAAATTTTTATTGCGCGGTAGCAGTTCAGCTTATGACCGATCCGAAGGTCAGTCACTTTTGTACATACATCACTTTCTACCTGATGTATGTACAAAAGACCCAACCGAGGGTTGTGGTGCTTATTGGGTACAGCCAACTAAGTAACAATTAATCCGAATATATTTATAAAATAAACGAAAAAATTATTCAGGATAAAATTAATGTTTGAGAGTTCATACAAAATAAATTTACCGGTCTAACTTTGTTTATTACGGTAAACTCTCAGCAGAGAAAATATGTAATTTTGAGATTATAAAATAAAATAGTTTAATTTCTATAACACGATTTTATCGCAAAAAGGGAGAAAAAAATAAATAAAGAGAATTTTGTGGCTAAATAAAAATATGAAAAATTATAAACATTTTTGTAGCTTAAAATAAAAAATTTTTTTTTTATTGTAATCTATACCGATCTAATAAATAAAGCTTTCGTGATGTATATTAAGCATAGAATCGTGATTAAGAGGTAATATTAATAATAATTCATATTGTTATGAATGATTGGTTGGGAATAATACAATAAATCATAAAATTAAATGTATTTTTATTTAAATATCGTAAAATCATCAAATAATTTAACTAATGATGTTCCTAAGCCGATACAAAAGTACCACTTTTTATCATACGCACGGCCATTAGTAGGCAAGATTTTAAAGCTCTATAATTTTACAATTTTTTTAACATCTGAAAAAACTTTTTAAAATATATGTATTTTGTTTTACTTTATAAATATTCTACATTTAAAATTTTAATTTATTTTAAACGGTTTTAATTATTTTTATGAACTTTAATTCTCTTTTTTCATTTTGTGGAATACTAAATTTTTATAATTGCAAGAATTTTTAGAGGATCATTTTTAAAAATTAATTTTTTAAATATAAAGTTCATAGAATGTTATTTCAGTCGATTTAGAAGTGTTACATGAATAAATAATTTCAATGAAATAGATACAATACCGACTTAAGACTACAAAAGGGAGATTCCAGACCAACTGAAACATTTGTTTATTACTTTTGAAATTTAATGCTTATTATAATAATGCAGTAGTATCAAATAAAATAAACTTGAATTGTGTTTGATTATTCTAATGACAACATAATTAAATAATTAGTAACTATGCTAAGTGTAGTCTATGATGCGGATCGGGAACTCATTTCGTATACATCATGAATTAAACATTATTTCGTAGCAGATCTTAAGAACAAAGGATCAGAAGTGAAAGGAAGCGAAAATTGACATTTTATAAATTTAAATGTCAAGTCGTTCAGAAAGTAATCTGAATATTTTTTAATTTATATTTTAACTACAAAATATAATTAATTACATTACATCAAAAATCAATAAAATAAAATTTAATTTAATTTTTGCTCTTTTTCCACGTTAACTTTAGTTATACTCGTATAGGTTCATACTAATTACATTTAAGTACTAAAATAAAAAAATAAAAAAAACCACTATTTTCAAGTTCTTTTTTTAGGTGAAACTTTAAAGTGGGCTTATATATTAATCTGGATTAGTTAACAATACTTTGATATTTCATTGAAATTAATTAACTTTCATTTTACGGATGTTTTTTTAAAAATAATTTTTAGGCTTTAGATTAAAATCATATTTAGGAAATAACTGGGATTTTTCGTATTTTCATCAATTTAACTTATATATCGAAACATTAAACTAGCTAAATATTTAAAATAAAAAAAAGTTTACATTTTATTTTTGTTTATTGTTGAAAAAAGAAAGAAGATGGCTTGAATTTGAACTCTTGAATTCTAGAAAATATATTTTAAATTTCGTAATTTCTCTGTACTATATAAAATTCTTTATAGGTATTATTTCCTAAAATTGTCCACTTTAGAGAATTTCTATGTATTATATTCGTCTATCTTTATGTATTGTTTGCCCCCCGCCGGTTGTCATATGATTTCTTCCTTTGCTTGTACACTCTTACAGAAGACGATCTTTACACTCGTAATATTTATTATCTTTTTTCCTGCTGATTCTTTTCTCTTTTTTCTGTACGCCCATCTTGTATCATTCTTACATTAATATTAGATAACTATAAAATATTTAAGTATCTATAATGAATAATATATAATATCTAATGTGTGGTAGGTTAAACTATAACTTAGCAAATTATTTGTTTTTGTACATTATTAAAGTAAGAAATTAAAAATCGCATGTATGTAAGCACACAATACAAGTAATAATTTATTTTTGTATAATTATATAATAATAACAAATAAAAATATTTATTAGCTAAGTTTGGCCGAACCTTAGTTTTATCGAGCCTATACATAGGCCTACATTGTATTATGAGAATGTGAAGGTTCATGTACGTCGACTAACATACGTTGTGTTTAATTTTTTATATATACATTTTCCGGTTTCTAGATTTATTATTAGTGTTCTGTTAAAAATAAACTACTAAACAGTTCAGATTATTGCTCCCTTACTATAGTAATATTATAGTAGGCTGTTACAACCTGGTTGATAAAATAACAAGGTCACGCCTCTGTGAAAGTATACCTATATAATCCGGCCGGTAAGGAAATAACATAAAAAAGTTATATACAATAATTATATATATATTTTTTTTTTTATTTATTTATAGGTAACTTTACCTGCATAATAATTTTTTCCGTGATACATAAGTTATAAGGATGTAGGTTAGTTAAAAACTTACTGCGTTTTACCTATTTTTTTATTGAGAAGTTTACTGATAAGAAAATTATTAGTCATTGTTAAGAAAGAGAGGAGTCATGGTCAAAAATTAATCTGTTTATATAATTTTTTGGCATCCTTATAGTATTTATAGATTATTCTAATGAAATTTTAATTATATCACTTTCACATTAAAAATTAATCGTTGTTTAATTATCTAGTTAAAAATAGTTACATAATTCCCAACTGTTTTCTTAATTTAATATTAACAAAAGTATTCTTTCCTAATCAGCTGCTTAAAAAATTAATAAAGAGAAAAAGTCAATTTGTAAAAAATTAACATTCTTGTTTTGTTTTTTAAAATAACGTTAAAAATGGTAGGTTACTTAATCTAAAAATGCAAATTCATTCCTGGTAATCTTTAAAATATAGAATAAAAATATAAATATTACAATAAGTAGCCTGGTTACTAACAAAATAAGAAAATATTTATAACTAGCCGGTCAGCAAAACCGTGTTCATTATCCTCATAGTTGTGAGAATAATATTGATAAGTAACAATTAAAGCCTGAAAAGCTCTCTTTTCTCCAAGGTTTCCCTAGTTCTTGATGTAGAAGCTCTGTTACGCTTACGCTGTAGACGAAGCTCCTACTGTTCAGGTGTTTCCGATGTAGGGATGGTTTTTTTTTGTTGCAGGAATTATCTGATCGATCAATTTATTATTCTTTTATATATAATTATTCTTTTCTTAGGTGACATTTCGATAGGTTTGAAGGGTAAGGAGTCAAAAGTTCTAATACAAAATTAAAAAATTATTATTCTTCCAACATAATTATTTTTCCATTATTATTATTTTTCTACTTCAAACAGTCTTACTATTCGAAAATAATTTTTTCAGTAATCATCGATTTCTATAGTAATGACTTTATTTCTTTTCTGTATTTTTTAAACTTTATCGCAAAATTTGAGGTTGGCTAAAAGCTACCCTGAGCGAGTATAAAAGGGGGTCTTTCGGTTCTCCTTTCCACTTCCCAGCATGACAATACGAATACATCTCTGTCATGGCGTTAATAAGTCCATGACCGGCGTACTTAATTTGTACATTATAGCTAAAAGCACTTCTATCCTTATATGACCATGGTTATAATGACATCAGTATGGACTTGTGAGGAATTTAACTGCAACTCGCGTTGCAAATTTATTGCAGCTCGAGTCTGAGCGCAGCGGTCTCGGTCAGCAGCTAGCCGAGAAATATGCACTTCAGCTGTTTAAGAGGACTGACATATTCTCATTCTTTTAGCAGACTTTTAATAAGAAAGGTTACTTCTTATTAAGGCATATATTTTTAACTTTTGATAATCCAATATCGACAGCCAAAATAAACAATCAAAACCATAAAAGTACGCTAATGTGCTAATTACCATAATAATAATAATAATATGAATAATAAAATATATTTAAATCTATATTTATAAATAATACATATTTTATTGATCAGGTTAGATGATTTGTATATAGATCTGAACTCAGAGAAATTTTTCTTTCATCACGGTAACAGAAATATTATGAAGTAAAAGAAATAACTTCTTTTTTTTATTTAATGAATATCTTTAATACCTTACCCGTATTAGGAATATCGTGATAATTCTGATTTGAGAAAATGACCGAGTCTCTAAAATATAAATCTGCAAATTTTTATTGAAATTTGTCCAGCAATTTTTGCATGATTCGTGCACAGGAACGACCCTAGTTATCACTTTATTATTATATATATGTATAAATAGATATTATTAAATAAATATTTAGATAATAAATAAAATTATGTTAATCTATTAAATCATTGTAGAGTAATGACTATGTATTACGAAAAATTAATTTATCTTCTTTAAACAGCTACTTATAAATAACAAAAATTATTAAATTATTTTGTGAATGATTAAATTTTTTAAAAAATATTTGAAATAAAAAAGCTGTTGTTTATGTATTCAAAATACAATAGATTGAGTATTTTCAGTAAATTTTACGATAATTTAACAAAATTATAAATAGTTACTAAAATGGTAATAGAAAAAGTAGTTTATTCGCCACCATAAAAAAAGTAAAATTAGTACATGCAAATCAAATTATACAATTTTTGAGCAATTTCAGTAATTATTTTATAAGTTTTAAAACTCGAAATATAAGATTATGGATCGCTCTTTCGGGTAATAGTTTAAAAATAAAATTTCAATAATTATTAAAAATGTTGTTCATATTGCTAGAAACAAATTTATTCCACATAAACAAATTCTATTAAAATTTAAATAAATCTGCCCAGACATAAAATTCTACATTTTTAAGAGATAAATAAATATAGTAAGAAATTACAGAAATTTCCCGGCATTTATACGAAATTCATGATTTTCCAAGTTGAAAAACTTTAAAAGAAATTATTACTATTGTACTTTTTTTTTCAGTCAGAAGAAAAACTGTAATAGAAGACCAAGATTAGAATAATTTTGTAATTAAGGATTTATGTAGGAATTTTTTTTTATTGTTATACAAGGTTACTACAGGACAGAAAGGAATGGATGTTACATTTATTCAGTCAAATAACTATGACAAAAAATATCCTACCTAATGTTTTTGTTAGAAAAAAATAATTTCTAGAAAATGTTTTATAATGATTTGTAAAAGCAGTAAAAAGTATTAAATGTTGCTTGAATTCAAACTTTCCATGTGACAATCTATACTATATATTTATATATGTGATTAAAATATATATAATTAAATATTTTTGCTAGTTGAATAAAATATTAATTTAAAAAAAATCAAAATCAAAAATACACCTATCCTGAGACAAAGATTTGAAACTATATTCCCTCTGATTACGATTGACTAAAAATAATACTTATGTTATTATTTTGGGAAGAATTTTGTTATTTGGGAAGTAGAATTACTAAAGATGGACGAACCAGGAGCGATATAAAATTGCGAATAGCACAAGCGAAACGAGCCTTCAGTCAGAAATATAATTTGTTTACATCAAAAATTAATTTAAATGTCAGGAAAAAATTTTTGAAAGTATATGTTTGGAGTGTCGCTTTATATGGAAGTGAAACTTGGACAATCGGAGTATCTGAGAAGAAAATATTAGAAGCTTTTGAAATGTGGTGCTATAGGAGAATGTTAAAAATCAGATGAGTGGATAAAGTGACAAATGAAGAGGTATTGCGGCAAATAGATAAAGAAAGAAGCATTTGGAAAAATATAGTTAACAGAAGAGACAGACTTATAGGACACATACTAAGGCATCCTGGAATAGTCGCTTTAATATTGGAAGGACAGGTAGAAGGGAAAAATTGTGTAGGCAGGCCACGTTTGGAATATGTAAAACAAATTGTTAGGGATGTAGGATGTAGGGGGTATACTGAAATGAAACGACTAGCACTAGATAGGGAATCTTGGAGAGCTGCATCAAACCAGTCAAATGACTGAAGACAAAAAAAAAAAACAGAAAGTATCTAGAAAAATTTCACTACAAACTTATATTATCCTCAGAAAAATGTTTTCTGATAGTGTTTTTTGGAGATAATATTACTACCAAAAACCCTTTCTTTTGGTATTGATACAATACAAGAGCGATTGAATACTCACAGTTGTTTAGAATATTTTAAAATTAATTTTTGTTAACAAAATTAATTAGTGTAACGTAATAGATTTAAATAATTATTGCTGCTCCGCAGCGTTATTGTTAAAAAGTAATATTATATATTTTAAAAAATCGTCTAAAAACCTAGTGGACCTGTGCTGCTCCAAGAAATATTATTATAAAGTAATGTTATAAAAAAAAAAAATCGGCTAAAAAAGCTATTCCATTTACAATACGTCTCACCACAACCCTTTTTTTTTTTCCTTTCCTAACACAGGTAAAATGCTCAAAACCAATTTCCAATTCGCCCAGATGTTTTACTGAATGGATCGGGATGAATGTTTTTATTCGATATTCTAATTCTGAAAACATAAGAATTCCGCATAATAAATGCATTCTGGACAATATACTAAAATATTTATTTATAAATATAAACGGAAAACCACAATTATTTATTATTCATAACTATAAAAAAAAATGTTACTTTAATAAAAATATAATTTCATGAAAAATGTTTTGTGAATTTAATTAAAATAATACAATTTTTTTGTCATTGATCTCGTACACATAAAGAAACTACCTTCCAAGTGTAAGGAGTTCAGTCTCATGCAATACCCATTTCTATCTTCCAATTGCTTTTTCATATCGCATTTTTAATTCATTTTAATAAGCATTTTGTGGATTGGCTTTTTTAAAATTATAGATCACTTTACCAAAAAACTTTTTTTAAGTACCATCAAAATAACAAATACGCAAAATTTTAGTGTTAAAACGGTAGAAATTTAAATATTCTAACGCGAGGGATTGAACCACTTTTTAATAGTACGTTACTTAAATTCTATTAATTACGTAACGATTAAACCAAATCAGATTTTCTATTTTCAAACTGTTTTTGTAGTAAGAAAAATAGCACAACTTAGATTTCCAGATTAACGTCTATTTTTAGTCATTTCGGTGTAGAAAATTTTATGGAGATTTCTTAGCAGGTGTTTTAGATATTGTACTAGATTCTAGAAAATTTCAATACCCTAGGAATCGTTTTAAGTCTAGTAATTTTCGTTTAGTAATCGACAATGCCATTTTAATTTTGTTGCCTGCTGTTCTAAATAGTTAAAAAACTTATGAGTTATAGCATTGAAAAAAAGTACTTAAATTATTTACGAAATAAATTCTATGCTTTCCAGGTTCTCTGCTTCCGCTGAAATATCCGCAGCATAATTAAAATTTTTCTAGGTGCTTCATAATACGTTTAAAATACTCCTTCCTTTTTTTTTTACGGTTTTCACATTTATAGTCTTTCTTAAATTTCTTTTATTAATAATATTATGAGTGAGTAATCCTTCAATTTTATATACATAAATTTAACAGCTTATTTAAATGTATTGTGTTAGCTACATTTTGTGTTATTATTTTTTATGTGCATTGTCCATTTTTATTTACGATAAATTAAATATTCTAATAAATTTTATTTCTTTTATTTTATTCCAGTTTAATGCTGTTTTGATGGAGACTTATGAAACTTGTGGAAACTTGGAGACTTGTGAAACTTGTGTTAAAAATTAAACGACGAATCTTTTTAAATTCCTGTTCTAATTATAGAAGAGAAATAAACTACATAATAATAATATAAACGCCTCTAAAAATTGTTTATTTATATATTAAGATAAGGCTCTCAATTGATTTAAAGTCAACTTTTTCATTCATCATTTGTTTGTTAGACAGTCGTCCAAAACGCGATAATTAAAATGGAGTATGTTATAGGTTTAAAGAACGTAATTTTAAGCAGATTAAAAGAAATAAAATTAAATATTTTCTCAATTAGTATTGGTTTTATAGTTGCTTTTTTAATTGTATTAGTTATTTATCTTATATTTTATTTTGCTACTTGATTTTATAATTTAATTGGAATTATGGTTATTTTTATAGCGTTTAATTACTGGAATATTTTAAATCTCAATATATACGTTAAATTAAAGAAAATAAAAGAAAGAAACGAGTTAAAGATAAAGTTTTAGTTTAATATTTAATTACAGATAATTATTTTTCTATCTTTACGCTATTTCTGACTTGTAGCTAATAATGTTATATATACGCTTATTTTGAGTTTTTTTAAAACCAAGTAATCAAATACCAGTGGATGCTTTTACTATAAGCCCAGTAATTATGAATTTTTTTCTTTCATCGGCAAAATATTATATATTACTTTCAAAATTGCATTTTATTCTATTTATTATTGTTTTCCTAAAAAAATTAATTATCTTAAATTTCATAAAAGAAATCTCAAGATCATTAAAGAACGCTTTATATCCTTTTTTTAATTTATTAAATTTGAAAGAATAACTTTCTTTGTATTATTATTATTATTATTATTATAATTATAATTATAATTATTTATTGTTATTATTATTATTATTATTATTATTATTATTATTATTATTATTATTATTATTATTATTATTATTATTATTATTATTATTATCTCGTGTAATTCAATGTGAATTTTATTAAAAATATTTTTTTATTTTTGATTACTTTTTGTTTATTTAAAATCCGTTAATGAATTTGTCATTCTATTATTATTGAGTACATTATCTCATAAATTATTTATATCATTATTTTCAACTTATTACAAGGTTTAGATTTGTTTTCTGAAACATTAGTGCCACAATTTATTATATTCTTTTAAATATTTATCTAATATTTTTAAATATTTTTCCACTTAATAACAGATTTATTCGCCTTATTTCTTTCAGGTGGAATCCATTTCCATTCACTTTTACTTTGTGGCCATGGTCTTTCTCTAATTACTCGTGTATGTTCTTGAATGGCCATGCAGTATAGTTAGATTATTATTAAAATTAGAATATTATGTACAGTAGGACGATGAGTAATCGTGTAACTATCGCGTCTTGTTTTTTAAATCTGTAAACAGTTTCTACAGTAACGCATGCGGTAAACGTTTATTCTATTATAAAAAAAAAGTAAATTTAGATATTTTTCGGTAAAAGATTAATTATGTTAACACGAGATTTATTTGTAAATTTTGTTAACCTTTCTATTACAATTTGCCCTTATTCTAAAAATCTTGTTTAGTTTTTTATTGTTTAGTGTTCATTGTTTAGGTTTTTCTGTTGAAGTTACTAATATAGTTAGTTTTATTTAGAAAAAGTAAAGTTTTTTTCCTTTGAAAAATATTCTTGAACTAACAAGCATTGTTTTCTGCTGTATATTAATTATCCTTATTAATAAAGTAACATGGTTGTTTTTTTCCCGAAGCGGTCTACTAGTAACCGCGTCTATAACATATTTTTGCTTCTTTAAAATATTTCCTTCATTTTCTCAGAGTGCACGCGTTTTTCTTCTTCTGTTCATTTTCTTCTGATACTCTTTTTTCATTCTTTAACACGAATATTCCGATCAAAAATTATTTTTCTAGACTTCATTCTATCCAAACAATCCTCCTCCTCTTGTATTTTTTAGGTCTTGAAGTTCCTCTTTCATCTCTTATTTATCCTGATTAGCTTTTTAGTTTCCAAAGTTAATCGAACATTTATTTATTTAGTTTTTTTGGATTTATTCAGATTATATGTTAAAGGAATTTTAATTTTAGTTTTCCAATTGCGGTTTCCAAATCTTCTTAGGTCTTATACATTTTTTTATTTAATTTTATTTAGTCTGTACCCATCCTGTGTTTTTCAGGGATGGTAGATTCTTCTTGGTATTTTCGTTTTGATTTTCACAAGATTTTCTAAGAGCATCAGAAAATTATAAATATAATTTTTTATAAAGATTTTTATAAAATTAAAACGATATTATTTTTAAATATATAGTAATAGATTATGCTGCAGAGCATAACTTCCAGTTTCATTGCGCAACTGTCCGCAGCATATTTCTACTTCCTCAACATGGATCAGTTAAATTTCATCCTTTGTTTAATTTTTTTCATTAATATTATCAATAAGAGAAATACTGGAGTTTTTATAAGAAGTCCATTTCCATTTAGTTAAAATCTTGGCGAATTCTTTTGTTAATTTTCAACGGTTTTACCGAACGATGATCAACAATACTTGCCAAGATAGAAAATCTCTTTTTTGATATAATTGTTATTTAGCGGACGAAATAAGTGGATTAAGTTATCATGTTTAATTTATACCCTCAACATTAATTTTCGTTATTATTCTTTTTATCGGACAGCAATTGTTTTACTATCCAGCTATGTATACTATTTAGTAAGAAAAATTAATTTAAAACTTTCGTGAAATTAGAAATACATACATTTTCATGATAACTAAACTAAAATTCCCCTTGAACTAATTTTGTCAATAGTTGGAAAAAATCTAATGTTGACACCACATGACTACCTTGTAGCTTATTAAATTACATAAACACATTTTTTTTTTAAAAAGTACTTAAAATTTTATTTCACTAACAACTGATTTGTTTCATATTTTATTTTTTTTGTTATTGAATTATTATTTATTGAAATTTTTTTTACAATCAGAGGATAATAATTATTAATAAATCAATATACTTAAATTAAAAAAAGTTAAAAAAGGAAGTGAAATCGGATTCGAACCGATGTGCCTTCTCCTTGTAAGATCCAAATATTTCATTAATTAAAATTTTATTTGTCTATAACTCTGGAACAAATGAAAATAAATACCACTTATGATATATCGTTGAAATCTCTCAGTGAGGGGTTATTACTGCAATTAAGAAAAACTCCAAAATCCAAATCATTTAGATTTTAGGCTTTTGTAGGGGGAATATAATTTGTTTGTGCATTTCTAAATTAGAGATTTAAAAAATTATCTCGGTTAAATATTTGTCTGTTTTTCTAACTTAAAAGGGGTGTTACCATAAGGGTAAAAGCTTAAAAACTCATATTTATGTTTTATTTATAAGGAATAATTAGCTTGATTCGTTGTACAATCCCATTTTATTGTAACAAATACTGTTAATTACAAAATATTAAAAACGATTAGTTAGATTAAATAGAAATAGTGATATTAAAAATTTCTTAACTTCTAATTGTATAGAAAATGTGTACAATTTATTTTTATAGAAAAAAAGAAGCAATATATTTAAACATTACTCTTTTTACTATTATATAGTAATATAATAACATGCGTATACAAAATAACATTCTGATCAAAAGTCACGTTTTTCATATTTACCTCGTTGTAATTGTTGTTATTTTATGTCAGTAAAACACTAGATTACAACTTACATACATCTTTAAAGTTCACCAAAATTTTAATCATTTTTATTATGGAAATTTATTCCTAATTACCGGATAATAATAATAATACCAATTCGTAGAATTTATATTTATGAGTATGTAAAATGATATACCACAAGCATATAAAAATTTTGTAGCTTTCGATAACAAAAAATTTATAAGCAAAATTTAAATCAGATTTATTAAACCTCCTAACTGTGATTAAATCAAATATAAATGGTGTATTAGTATCCAAGAATATCAATTGAATTTTCATTTCACACACTTCAAAGATTTATCAAATGATTTTATCGAGCTTGTAATTGAAATTTAAAACCAGATAATCTACCTATCGTAACTTAATAATTGTCTTTCTAATAACCACCGATAAATTTTCATCCTACTCTTCATGATATAGATTTTACTTAGCTTTTTGTTAATTTTTGATGTACTGAAGTTTTAACACTAATAAATCTTTTACTATTGGAATCTAGTGGCAAAAATATACATTCATTATATTTTGCGATAACAACACTTTTAAATTGCTAGAATTCTGTTTTGTGCATTGTAAATATAAATTAGAATTAATCAGAATTTTTACTAAAATTTAAAAAATCTATGACTAATTAGGTTTTATTTTATTTATTTTTTGCTTGGAAATTTGATGGAATTCCCAATTAAATTATAAAACCCTGAGTCTATGTTGTTAATAAAATGATATTTTCTAAAAACTTCCATATAAAGATATTACTTTTTTATCAGGATTAGAGTGAAATTTAACGAAAACCACCGCGCATATGAAAGAAACAAGAAGGGTGTGGTATGTTACTTAGGTTTTATATTTCTCAGGATATATTTACTCAGCAGAATGGGTAAGTACCTAAGTTTTGAAGTTTGCCTGTACTTGTTTAAATTATATAACCTACCACAATATCTGCGTATGTAATTTTTATCAACATTTAATATGTAACCATGTAAACATTTTGACTTTTTGGAAAAAAATGAATGCAGCTGGTGTAAGTTCAGGATTTGGCAAAAATAGTTTGTGTCAGTCAATCTGTCGGTATAATCAGTTTCTCAAAACTTTTAATAAATTTTAATGAATTATTAAAATATTGGTTTTCTTACTTCAAATTTAGAATAGCTAAGCGTCTTATTTGTTGTTATGTATCCAAAATTATTTTATAACTAAGCTATACTGATTAAAATAACAAATATTATATAAATTTTGATGAAACAAATTTTTAACATAACTAAAACGATTTATTTTATTGACACAAAAATTTGAATAGCTAGTTCTTGAATACTGATGGAGCAATTTGGAGTTTTATAATAGAATAGTTTTAGAATCTTCTCATCATATAAAAATCTACCTTAATTAATTTTAAACTCGTAAATATCATATTGAATAATAAACATAAATCTTGCCAAAGAAACATAATTCATTTTAAAAGTTTTTCAGTCAGTCAAGCAAATATAAATTACAATTTTTTTTGTAAAAGAAATCTCGTATAGACTACACACAAACAATTGGCAAATATTCAAATTAATTATAAAGAATTAATACAAGTATTATACGTAAATAAAATATTTTTAGTAGGCGGATTTAAGAATAAAAAGAAAACATAAAGAACAAGAAAAATACACGCAAGCAAAATAGAGTGAAGGTGTTTATCTGCGTGTGTTAAGATAGTGGCTGTTTTCAAGTTCAGATCATGTGCAATGGTATGCATTTACGTTGTCTTTAAAATTATTTATACGCATATATATTTATTATGATATAGAATAAATGAAATTTAAAAAATATATATTTCTAAAATGATTAAGAAAAGATGGTTGAACAAAAAAATTATCTAATAAAACAAAATAAGACGTAGCTGAATGGCAAAAGCACAATGATAGATAATAAAACCATTTACACGTGGACTTAACTAATGTGCATAAATTATCATTTCACTTGCATTCATATTCCATCTAATGACTTACGTTTATTAATCTGTTTAATTGATGTTATCTACATAAGCTTACATAATTACGTAGCCTGTGAGATGAATAGTAACTAATAAAGACAAATTCCGAATCCGGGAATCGAACCCAGAATCTTCAGGATATCAGGCGGTTTTTCTGTCAAATAATCAACCGTAACTACTTATAAGTTTTTATATTTTCTTGAAAAGAATTCTTACTTAAAAAAAAGCATATTTGAAGTACAAATAAAAATCTATTTTAAATTGCTAAATTCCCGTGTTTTCCTAACCTCCAATTATTTTAGATATTAAACTTATTTCTGGGTTCCAAAAAGAAGATAATTGTTTTTAAAAAAATTTACATATATATTTTATAATGAATACAAAAATTGATAATTATATTTATTTAAGATTTCAAATCTGTCCGTTCCATTTTCCGGTACATGGATTTCAATTTCTAGTATAAACTGAATATCTATTATGAATTGAAACTTAAATCATTACAAACTGAGTATAAGCCATTTTTAATAGTTTTTAAATTTAGAATTAAATTTATTTTCTGCTCCGAACAGGAGATTTAAACAAGCGTTTATTTCGTTTATTTAGCATTTAGATTCAATAACAAATAAATATATTAAATAAATAGATTCAATAAAACAATATGTCTCGGTTTTCACCTTTCTAGAGAAATTTCTAAGGCAATTACAGAAATTTCACTGTAATTATGTAAAAATATAATTACACATGAAAGCTTTTATTTTAAACTTATATAGGAAAAATTCAGTATGTACTTTTTATTTTATAAATCATTTGAGGTACAAAAATCAATAGATTTAAATGTTAAAAAACTTGAGTGAATTGATCTCGCTTAAATTTTACATCAAGATTTAAAATTCTCTTCTCATAAAAGTAATAATTAGGTGCCGGCCTCCGTGGCGCAAGTGGTACCGTCTCCGCCTTTCACCCGGAGATCCTGAGTTCCAATCCCGGTCAGGCATAGCAATTTTCATACGCTACAAATTTTCATTTGTCCTTAATGACCATAGCAGTCGATGCCCACACATCTCATTAAATGAAAAAAAAAAACAAAAAAAAAACAACAAATACCTAGTTACTTTTAATACCAAAAAAAATTTTACAAAACCAAATATGTTCAAAATATAATTTTTAACAAGTTTTTATCACTACAAAGGGATGAAAAGTTAGTAAAAATTAGAGAAAAAAAACTTCTGTAAAATTCTTGTTTAACTTTATTTCCTGTGTATCCCTGTAGGAAGTAAATCACAATAAAATCGATTTGTTAAAAGGAAGTAAGAGTTTGAATTTCAAGGAACATTTCAACAAAGGAAGCTGCAATTTTTATATTTTTGAAATTTTTCAATTGTTACAATTATTTATTTTGTTTAAAACCCTGATCAATTGGTAAAAATAACGATAAAATAAAGTATTATAATTAGGAGGAAAGGATTCCTTAAAACATTTCGTGTTAAAAAAAGTATACGGTTACTTCAAGCACAATTAAAATAAACTCTCCTCTTACAAATTGTATAAAAATCTATTCTACTCTATTCCTTCATGCCTTAGAAATTCTAACTCAGATCACTAAAAATCATCTTAATTACGCATACTTTAATTTTATATGACTAATATAATTGGTCCAATATATGGTATAATATCTGATTAATATGACATTACTGGTCCGGTAATTAAAGTGAGTTTCTCTACGCATTCAAGTTTTTACTACTCTTTAAAGCAAAACAGATTTTTTAAATTGATTTAAATTGAGTATCGTTTTAGCTTTTCTTGTATTTATTTTATTCAGTGATATTCAATGGTAATGGAATTCTTCTTCCTTACAAAATTTTATAACAAGTCTCTTTTTGTACCTGTAGAATCAGATTCAATATAATATGGGTTTTCAGTAAAAAAATTGGTTTTATCACTAAGAAATAATATTCGTTTATTTTATTCACCATTTAATACAATTTATTTGTGTCAAAAAGGTGTATATGAAAAACGTACTAACGTAATTGCCCTGTATATTTTCTAGACAACATTTGTTTGGAAAGAAATCTTTGGCTTTAAAGCAGAAAAAGATCTTGTTCCTTAACACCTTAATTTACCCCCAGAAAAATATTCACTCTCTACCTTGTTACATAATAATGTACACGATTAGGAAAATTGATTCATTTTTCTTCGAAGGAAAAACATTTTTCGTACTGTGTTGTTAAATGAGGCAATCCTGATTTAACAATACAGCCCAAGGAAGGAATTCCTGAATAACTCATTGTTTTGAATATTTTAATCATTAATGCTTGCAACACATTTTAATTTATCATTAAGATTACACTGAAGAAAAAGCTAATCAACTATTTATTTTTTATTGTTGCTGTGGCTTTTGACATATAGTTAATTAAGAGTATTAATTAGTAACATGGTACACGAAATAAATTCCATGATGAGAAATTCCGATTTTTCTGAAATGCATTCTGAGAAAGATAATTTTAAAGCCAAATTGAAAGTAACATTTTGATACTAATAATTCTCTCAGTAGACTTGTAATTACTTTTCAAAAAACACTTAATTTTCCACAATGCACGAAATTATAAAAAGAAACTTAAACATAGTTCAATGTGTTTAATATTGAACCTGCTTTAAATCTGACTAAGTGTCCTTCATATAACAATAGTTTTTTGTTTGAATGACGATTGATTCAATTAAAGCATTCTTTATACTGTTTATCTATGATTTATACTTTATTTATTTATTATTAAAATATGTTTAAAAGAAAACAATAACACGTACATTTTTTAATAGCCTTATTTAATACATTGTATATTAATTATTTGCTTATCTTTATTAATAAGCGATGTAAATGTCAAAAATTATAATAAAAAAGTTGAATCTCTATAACCTTGAAAAATGGAAAAAAAAGTCGTAATGTAATAAATAGATAAATAAATACATCAGTACTTAATTTGTTGTTGATTTTTATTATTATTTTTTTTCATTTTCTTAATATTACACAAGCCAATTATGTTCTTAACCGTTTCAAATTTACGTACATTCACATTCCCGGATATAGGGTGTAAATTACAGAATTAGTTTCTAGTGTTAGTTGAATAAATTACTGAGATAAAGAATTACCATAATTAAGCTTGGCACGTAGGTACTTAACATATGTATCAATATTTATATTCCATAATTAGTAATTAATAATAAAAATGATAATATAATTGTAACAAAATAATAATAATCGTAAAAAGGAAAGATAATCTCTTCACTGACTGTTAATAGAAAGTAGAAGACTGACTGATTAATTTTAAAATCAAATAAATAATATTTAATTAATTTCCAATAAAAAAGAAAAATCTTTTTAATTTCTTTGATTTTTTTTGTATTCAGTTATTTGACTGGTTTGATGCAGTTCTCCAAGATTCCCTATCTAGTGCCAGTCGTTTCATTTCGGTATACCCCCTACATCCTCCATCCCTAACAATTTGTTTTAAATATTCCAATTTCTTTGATTATTATTTTTTTCATAATTTCATTTCTTTGATTAATTTACCTAATAAACTGCAAGCTTGTGCACGGAGAATATGAAATGAAAGTATGCTAAGTCTGACTAGGATTCGAACTAGGGACAACAGGATGAAAGGCCAACCAAATTACTAACCATTCCACCATGAGAATCGGCTTGATAAGTAACTTTATTTCAAATCGTAAGAACTTTTTATAAATTAACTTTTTCCATACACCCAGACAAATTACTATAACATATTCAAATTATATGAAATGATTAGTGACTACCCTCACAAACGTTCTATTTATTAAGCTAAATAATCGTACACCGCCTTCAATACTAAATCAAAGTTTTTCATAATGTTATTATATAAGAGTAAGATTTATATAACAGCTGAAAATATAAAAATAAAAGGGTAAAAAAATTGTTTGACGTATTTTTGTCTTCGAACTACCTGGAAATATGAAATAGCTGTATTATTTGAGAAAAATAAGGAAAAGGAGACTAATCTATTTAACCCTAAATTTAACTTCTTTATTTTAAATTACTATTACGCTTACTTTTGATATCATAGTAAATCTTTGTTGTTGAATAAAAATGTTGAACTTGTATACAGAATTTCAAATAATTGTATATGTTAAATAATTTAGCGACAATGTTTTGCCGCATAAAATAAAAGAGAAATCTGAGGTAATAATTTTATTTATTTATTATTATTTTTTTAATGAAACAATGATAAAATAATTACAGCACTAGAAAGTATGATCTAAATTTATCTTTCAAGTTAAAAACTAATACCAACGATTTTCTAACACTTATCATATCGAAATCAGTCATTTGATTTCGAAAAAAAAAATTATTAGTTTAATTTAGAACTATTCCTTTTTTTAAAGTCGATTAAGAAAAGATTGAAGATTAAACATTTTCTGTATATAAACTGGGGAATTAACCAAGGTTTAATTTTAAAATTACAGGAAAAATTTGTTTGTGAAATTTTCCTTTGATTTTAAAAAAGCAACACCTTTCTATTTTTGTTTTAAAATAAAAGTTATAATAAAACTTTATAATAAAAAGTACAATAAAACTTATTTGAAAAATGATGAGTAATTTTTTTTAGTTTAAGATTATCTTAATTACGTAAGAGAAAAAAACCTACTGAAGTTACTATCTAAAAAAACTTTAATTGGAAATTTTCTTTCTAAAGTTAATTTGCTTTAATATTTATTTTTTAACATTCATAACGTATTTATATTAAAACTGCTAAACTGGTTAATCAAACTTCTATCAACATGTACATATAAATAAATATATATATATATATACAATGATTTCAGTAATGTCTTGGTATTAAATTTTTTCCGTTTGGTTGTTTTTATTAGGTTGTTTTATTTGAAAATAATATAGTTAAATTGTTTTAAATTACAATAATTATTGTTTAACGGAAGATTCCTTTTAATATTTGTAAGAAGATGACGTGAACACTTGATTAAGATGATTTTCCTTCCTGTAAAATTAGCATTTCTATGAAACTATAATAAAAAAATGAAAGAAAAATAAGATACAAATTTTATGAAACTAGTTGCAACATAGTAATAATTTTTTTCTTTTTTCCAATGAAAATTTTCCTTTTACGAAAAAATAACATAATAAATATAAATTACTAAAACAACATGTAAAATAATAATATGTTATACATTAGGTAAATATTTATGATTTTATTTTATACATTTTACGTGAAAAAATTGTTAAATATTTAGTTTTTTAATATATGTATGCATGTATAAATGGATTCAAACATACAGAAAATATTTTAGTGAAGTATCAAAAATTTGAATAATGATATAAAATGCAATCAGTGTACGTTGATTTTATATATATATATATATATACACGTTAAGCGTATCTGAAAGTCAAGTAACGTGATTAAACAATGTGGTTATTACTTTTTAATTGTACATTCTTATAGGAGTAGATTAGATATAAAATTATATTTAACATTTGAATTATATTGAATAGTTTATTTTATACAAATTTAAATGATAATTTTTTAAAAATATTTAATATATTTAAAGACACGGAGCTAATTATAAGATATATATATATATATATATTGATTAACAGTATGTAAATATGTAATTATAAAAATAATGAAACTAGTTTTTTTCACAAATAAAAATGTCGCTAAGATGATTATCATTGTTTCAAATTAGTTTTATTACTTATTTCATTAGTTTTAATAATAAAACTAATTTATTAAAAAAATAAATAAAATAAAACTTAATATAGCTCTAACTTCAAGGAAAAAAAACTATTTTTAATTATTAATTAGCATATTAAATAGAAAATTTAATTAAAATAATAAATAATGCTGACCTATGATAAGAAATGATATAACTGCTATAAGCTTGTATGTCATCAGCCGTCTTATCGACAGTAACAGGGTGCAACTGCAGTCCATAGTGGTCCAGCGAGCTTCTAACTTCTAGTCGAGCAACGGCTTGGCCCAAGATATATCCTGCTGGCGGATCTGACGATGAGGCCAAGGTCGACCCGTAAGGAGATGCCCCCTCTCTGCAAACATAGCGACCTTCCCACCCCCGACCCGTTCGTTCAAGAGGGAGCTAACTCCACATACTATCGTGAAATATGCCATTATTACTGCTGTATAAAACTATTAATACTAGTAATACTTGTATATCTTAACGGCACGATGTGATCCTGAAATACAGCTTCGTAGTATACTGTAGCGATGTAAGCATACCATCCTTAATAACAGTCAACTCTTACAATCTTTTGTGTACATTAAAAAACGTATCCTGATTTCCTGCTGAGCCAAAAATGATTCATTTCAGAACATACAAAACCTCTTTCAATTTTTCTCTCGCAAAGTTTACGGTAAATAATGCTGAAAATTCCGCCGGTAGTTTTGTTTGTCAATAAAAAATTAAATATTAATAATGGTAATCAAATTCCGATTTTTGTTCGATGTTACTTTTTCCTCAAATCCCACTTTAGTTTCAGTTAATAAGAATTTAATCTTGTAATTTTAATGAAGAAACCGTACAAGGTTTTCTACGGAATGTATAAGCTAATATTAGTATAGTTTTTTTTTTAATTCTAAATGTTACGTTTAAATTAAATTAAACAATTCCGTTACTTCATAAAATATGTTTTATTATCCAAAAACTAGAAAATGTCCTTTTAAATAAGAAATAAATTTTATTCGCTGTATTAAATGCAATCAATGCAATATTCTATGGAACCAATCTGTCATATCTTTGAGTTAGTAGGACATGAATCCTTTATAACTCCTATTCAACAGAGCAGACTAACGATAACAGCTTATAAAAAAAAAAAATAATAATAAATAATAATAATGATTTTATAATATTCAGGAATTTCATTAAAATTTTTTCGTATTTTCTCAAGTTGTTTCAGAACACACATGCAAATAAGAAACGGGCATACTCGTATTAAGAGCAGGCAACAAAGACCAGAATGATAAAATAAAGCAACAATAAGGATATGTTACAGATACGGATATGTATAAAAGAGTGAACGTAGAAATGAAACGTGTAAAAATTGTATTGATGTAATTCTTAGCCTTTAATAATCTGAAAGGGTCAAAAGGTTTGTTCACTCTATGAAGTAACATTGACTGTACTCATTCTGTTGAGACCAGAGCCATAGTATCACTTGTAAACCCGACATCTCCTGCATTTCATTGGGTTCGATATAACTGTGCGATGATATGTTTGTATAAAAAAGGCAATGGAAAATACTTCATTCCTCACTTTTCCTAGTAATCTTGGCATGGAATGTATAATAACTATAAACTGGTTATGCCAAATTTTAGAAATAATTTAAATTCGACTTCAGCTACCTCGAGGTAGAGGACTCTGAGATCGTCTATACAATCTTCTGGATTATAAAACTAACATACATATATTTTCTTTATCCACCCGTATCTGTCGGTGTCATTCCACTAAAGAAAACTTTGCTTTATTGGTTAAATTTTAAATAAATTAAATTAATTACACGTTGGTAAGATGTGGTACAATCCAATTATAAAAAGTCTTGTTTCGATGAATTCTGTATTTCACTACATGAACAAAGTATTTTTTTTTTTTTTTAAATAAAGAAATAGTATTGGCAATATAATAGAGACAATGTCTCACTTATATTACTTGTCACCTTTATTTTTGAAATTAAAACATTTAGGATTATTCAGAATGAAAGGTTAGAAAATATGTTTACACGATAAAGATAAGGCTAAATGATAGGTATTAGAAAGATCCTGAACATTGTGAATTACCACTTGTAACAGGAGAATTAAAGCGATAAAGATACAAATTTAGACGCAACTAACTGGATTTTAATGATTCATTACGGTAAGATTATAAATAAATTTATTTTCTATCGAGCAAAGTTTTATAAAATATGAATCTTATATATTTGAAAAAAGATTCGACATTAAGAGGTTGTTTTTTTAAATAAGCAGAAACTTAAAAACAAAAAAAAAACAAATCTAGAAAACTCCATACGAGTTATTTTTACTAAATTATATAAATACATAAAATGAAAGAGTATTATGATAAGAGGGGTTTTTCTTTATGAACAAGAAAAACTGTATGACTTATTATTGATGGATTACAGCCATGAAAAATGGTTATATGAGTTTCAGTAATATTGTAAACAAGAACACTTTACTGGAACACTTTCAAATGTTTTTTACTCAATTAACGGATGGAGTGTGATATAATTGGATATTTGTTTATGTTCCAATAAATTTTAAAACGAAAAAACTGATTTTCATGCCATATCATGTTAAAAACGATCATATAAAATTTATCATTATCAAACGCTACAAGGAGATTAAAAAAAAAATTTCTGGCGGACAGCATATGCTGTATCATAACAATTTCAATTAGTGGTAGTGCTCACACCATTAATTTCGCACAGGCGAAACGCACACGCACAGCGTGTCTCATCAGGTTATAAAGTTTATTTTATAGTAGCCGTTTACGGATCTATAAAATGAATTTTCACATAACAATATTCAATTAATTTAAATAATAATGTTATATTTTTGATATAAGATTTTTTACGGCCATTTGGAGAATAATACACAGTCAAACCTCTTTTATAATTACGTGTAAGTGTGTTCCCAATTCTGATGAGTGGCAGACACAAATATTATTATTTCGTTGAGCGTAATAGTCATATGATAGTATATGTCATTTTACCGGAAAAAGAAATTAAAACTGTTAAATAGATATAATTATGTTTAATATTTTTATGGAAGCAATTTCATTTGTATGCGTCTTGGCCCTCAAAACAAACAAAATGGTTATTATTATTATTAATAATAATAATTATTATTATTACGTTTATTAGAAGAAATTTTAAATTAACAAATTAAATAATTACACTTCTTGGAGATTATTTAATAATACAACGATGAAAATTAATTAATATCACGAGATAACTGTGCCGATCTCCCTGGAAGAATGGTTACGTCTCAAACATTCAGCCGGAGGTCCCGGGTCCGGTCAGGCAAGGCATTTTTCATACGCTACAAAATCCTATTTCCATATTTCCACGTACAAGCTTTCAAGCTTCTCTGGTGAATTAATTCATCAATCAAAAAAGAATAAAATAAAATTGTAAAAAGGTTTTAATTAACTTACAAGGAATTAGAGAAATAGTTGTAAATCAGCTATAAAAAATGTACACAAGGAACGCAGATAAAAATATTAAATTGTACGAATATTATTAAGTAATTTTGCTTTTTTACTATAATTTAAATGTGTTGACATAGTTTAATATGTTGTGTACCAAGTATTAACTGCAATGTAGGGTTTTTCCGCAGTTTGATTTTTGGTTTATTTTTAACATCCTATATTTTTTAAATTTATGTAAACTCTGGTTGCTCATTAAACATAGTTGGAAATTTTGATGTCTTATATATTAAAATTCGCCTTATTTTCAATGTTTAAAATTAGTTTTCAGATCACATTTCTTACAGGTTTAATTCATGTTTTATCTTTCTTTTTTGAAATATTATATCTTTATTTATTTAATGATCTTCTAATTAAACTATATATTTAATAAATGATAAGTTATTAAATTTTAGTAGCTTTTTTTATCCATAATATAGATTTGAAAATTTATAATTTTTTAAACCCATAATTTTTTAAAAATATTCTTTTCATCAAGTTTTATCTAATATCCCACCGAGTGAGTTACAAATAATTCTGTTATTATTTTAGAAAAGATGATATAATGGGTGAATGATGATTATTTTAATCATTGTTAGTGAAACACCCCAATGTTACTGAAACTGTTTAGGTAACTACTTAGGATTTCATGTGGCCGGGGGGGGGGGGGGGTAACAAGGGTTGTGAGTCCTATAGCTAGACGGGAAGGGAGAGAAAAGTGAGCCCTGACCTGTTAAATATCCCCTGATTGCGACGGGAAGCGCAAGAAACCATATAACACATTCCCGCCACCATATACTATGGTTACTTCCCGTAACCATATATATTAGCGAGGGTAATTGCCGAAGCTCCGTGGTTCACGCGGAATGATGAGATTCAGGATTATCTGGAGCTCCCATCGGTTCGTGAGACTGCACAACAGCGCAATGTCAAATACCTGCAGACGCTTGAGAATCATGTAAACCACTTTGCAATTAATCTACTCTAAAGGGCTCGTCCACATGATAGCGTTTGCTAACGAGCGTTAGTGAGGTACACAGAATTGCATGGAAGAGTACCCATGCTAACGCGTACTCTAACCTCACTAACGCGCGTTTGCAACCGCGCGTTAGCAAACGCTATCATGTGAACGAGCCCTAACAGCAGAGACGTGCGACGGTTGAAACGAGCCCATGTACTCGACTTAGGGTGTGCGTAACAGTTTAGAATCTAACACCGTCAAGTTTAGTGGTGTCGTATCTAATTTCTTGTTACTTCTCTTTCTTTTTCTTTTTTATTTGATATTAATGTTTGTTTTGTGGACTATATGGTGCTAAAATTAATGGTTTATGATTTATGACTGAGCTTGAAATTTCATATTTGACTTTAAGTTTGCTTGCAACTGTTTATTGTGTATTATTTATTTTGGGGATTCCTTAAGGACCTTCTTATCATGTGCTTTTGACAGGAAACTTACTTATGGCTTCGCAGGAGAGCTGATTTTAATTATAATTGTTATTGAGCAAAAATATATATATATATATATATATATATATATAAAGTTAGGTTAATTTCCCTTTTAATGTATGAAATTTCTTTTCATTATTCAAATTTGGCTACAAAAAACTGCAGAAAAAGTAAAGAAATATTAGATTTCTTATTACTTTATTCCTAACACGACTTTATAGCCTTGTGAAAGTCATAAAAAATCTAAAAATATTTTTACTAATTTCCTTAGAACTAATCTTTTTTTTATCTTCACTAAAATTCAACTATCGGTAATGCTCTTATCGGTCATTTTTCAAGTAATAAACATTTAAATCAGGAATTATTACTTTTTCAGTAAAATTATTACTTTTTTTTGTAAGTATAGTAAAAATATATGTATAATAATGTAACATAGCTATTATTCAATAAAACAATGATTAAATATGATTTTTAGTAACTCTATACTCATTTTCACAACGGTTGGTTTTAACTGATTCACAGATTATCTTATTTTAGCTATGAAAAGCAATCTTTTTTTTCTGCAGGACAAAAATTTATAATTGGTTCTCCTGACGGAACCATAAGTAAATATTATGTTAAAATATCAGGTGAAAGAGGCCCATCTAATGATGACTACCCACCAAACAAACAGTAAATGGTTATAATAGTAGTAAACGTAATTTATAAGTCACAAGCACCATCACCACCGGATTTTATAACTTGTCCAATTAATGGACAAACAATAATTGCAATAAAATAACATTAGTAAATAGATAGCAACAATGGAAACAAAAAATTGTAAACAGGTAAATGCACAGTGTAAAAATGTACCGAAAAAAAAGAAAATAGAATATCTTCAACGACCATCGCTAAGATTCAGCACATGAACCCCTTTCAATCGTCTAATGTCATCATCGTTGTTTAGCAGGTTCAAAACAAGGGGCTCTACCCGTACATGTCTCAGTTATAAATACAAGGAATATTTATAACTGAAACGACCAATATCATCCCGAACAAACGGCATCCCCAGGTATTTCAGAATTTCTGTTGAACCAGGGAGGTTGGGTCACTTTCCTCAATATCTTGTTCTGCGACCTTTCGATCACTTTAATACTTCTGTCACTGGTCATCGCTCAGAGCTGAATCCCATACGTTTATATAAGTTTCAAGATGATGTTACATAGAAGGACCTTGTTAGAGAAAAACAACTGAGAGCCCTTATCCCTATCCATTAGCTTGAATACAATACGCTTGAATTTCTGGTCAATCTATTACTTCTTCTCCAGCACATAACATCTCCTCGTCATACGTCGATCTAGGTGTAAACCAAGGTATCTCACACTAGATGAATGAGGTATTTAAACGTTATCCAAATAGACTGGAGGGCAGTTTCCTCTCCTAGTCGTAAACGTAACGAGGATTGATTTTGTCGTATTGACTTTAATCTTTCATTTGTGCAGCTACTTACTGATTGCATCTAATGCCGACTGAAGCTTCTCCGATGCTATAATCCAGTCATCGGATCGTTATGAAAACCTATCTACCAATTATTCTTAATATTATAAAAAAACTGGCATATCACTTATGGTGGATAAATGTAATATTGTTTATCTAAAAATGTTCAGATTGAATCGTGATAATGAAAAATACTTTTTGTTACACAGTTTATAAGCTATATTTTTAAAAATACTTTAAAATACGGACGTAAAGTGGAGTTAAGTTAAAAGTAATAAAAAGAGTATTTTTTTATAATTTTCTTTAGCTTTTTGAAGATAAGTTTAGTAATGAAATTGATATAAGTTAACAGATAATAGGAGACTAAAACATTACTATTCTCAAGTTTTTACATTTATTATGAAAAGAATGATTAAACTTCAAACTCATCGGGAAAACATGCTTTTTAACACAACACTCTTCTTCTGGCAAAGTCAGGTAAAAATTATGATGCAATTAACATATTCTGTAGCAAGTAGTCAGCACATTAAGACTTCCTTTAGGAATAGTGGTTTCCTACAGAATGTTGAATATCTTTTACAACTTAAACAACTGTACAGAGAATTCTAAATTTTATTACGTAGTAAATATAATAAAATGTAATATTTTATGAACTACCTTTTATGTAGTATAACATTTTTCCACAAATTGTGTTAATAAAAAATTACCACTCCCTTTTCTGAAGAAGTGATTTTTTTTCACTTTTTTAAAAATTACAATATAATGGCGATCTTTTTGAAATAAATACTGGTAATTCCACATTCAGATCGATGAGTAATATATGCTGATTAGATGAAAAAAATTAAATCATTATTTTTATATTTCCAAAAATGTACGCGAAATAAATTATTTACGTTGTATAATTAGAGAATTTTCAATAGAAAATTTAAACAGAAGTCTTTGGGGCAAAAAATTTATTTGTAATTTTATTTTTAAATATGTAATTTAGAACTTATATTTTAAGAAAGCCTATTTTAAAATATATTTTAAACATTTTATGATTTTTTAAATTAATTTTTTCGTAATAAAAATATTCTAAAAATAAATATTTATATAGAGTGAATATGAATAAGATAATAGATTACAATAAAAATTACAAATGAAATGATGGTTGAATTAGCTTAATAAATTAAATGCGTATAATACATAAAACGAATCTGCTTTCAGTAGGCTTACATAATTATCATGCAGTAAGTGTCTTCTACTTGGAAAAATGCCTAAACATAGATTTCAATTTTATTATTACTGTTACGTTGCTTTTAACTCAATAAATTTTCCCGTTTTCATATGAATTACATATTACTATTTATACTATGTGAGTACATGCAATATAATTATGATTATTACTATATACATGCAGTTCACATAATTAATATTCAATAGAGATATTAATCAATGTTATTATCTTAGATTTTTCAAATTTATTCTGTTTAATTTTATCTTATATTTCCCGTTTCTGTTTATTATAACGTTTTAAATAAAATAGTACTGAATGCGCAGTATATGTATTAAATTCTTTACATTATACTTTTGTTTAATTAGTTTGAGTATATCAAACAAACTGAAATTTTACTCTACGTCTAAAATAGTAAAAAACTATTTTTCTAAAAAAATAATGTTTCTAATATATTTAAAAAAAGTTTTAACAAATTGTTTAAAATTTTATTTTTAATTTTGTTGTTCTATTTTGCCAAAATTAAAAATAACAGAATGATGTTAAAATAAAAAAATAATCGTCAGACTGTTAAAATCTATGTTACAGTACGTGTAATCATGTAAGACATTTATAAAATAATATACCACAGATATACGAGGTAATACTCGTAACTATATTGCTGAAATATGGGACGTTTATCTGCGTATTACTTTTTATTTGTTATCCGAAAGGAAACCGTTAATAAAAATTCAGGAAAACTTCCCTAGAAATTTGTTCCAGTTTTTACTTTTTCACACTCTGCTATAAACTGAAAAACTACTAGACCGATTTACGCGCGGGGGAAAATGGAGAAAGGGAAAAATCGGAAAAGGGAAAATCTAAAAAGGTAAAAGGGAAGAAGGGGAAAAGGGGAAAAGAAAAAGGGAAAACGGGGAAAGGAAATGGAAAGGGAACAGGAAAAAATTAAAGGGAAAAGGGGGAAAGATAAAGGGGAAAAGGGAAATAAAGGAAAGATAAATGAGGGAAGGAAAGGGGAGGGGAGAGTGGAGGAAAGGAAAAGGAAAATGGGAAAAGGAAACTGTTCCGTAATGTTCATTTTGTTAATGTTTTATCAAACATTCAATTGTGTTCATTTAACGTATGTGTATTGTATATATACATATATACTCAAATCTAGCAATAGACAAGCATTGCTTCTCTGCTAGTAATATAATATTACTAAAAGAAATATTTTTTCTTTTTAATAAAAACAGTATACTGTATAATAACGGAAAGTATTATAACGGGTCAAAGTTTTAACCATCCAGTATTTGAATTTTTTCTTAGTTTTGAATACCCATCAGTCCAAAAATACTACAAAAAATTAGGAGGCTAAGTATTTTGCTTAATGTTTCAGGAACAATAAACTAATAATAATGAAATTTTATTTTGCTCTATAGACCATAGGGCATGGAATAATAAAAATGTTATAAAAATACACAACAGAAAGTATCCCATTAATCCATGAAGGATTCCCTACGCCGAGAAGTATACGTAACCACGTTGCAATTTTTTTCTCTTTATTTTGTATCCCCTGAAATATTTTTCTACATTACTTAAATCACAAAGAAATTTTCCGAAAATTTATTTGGGGAAGAGATCCCTCTAAATATTTTAATTTAAAAAAATAAGTAAATTTAAATCATAACTAAGATAATTCTACAGAAAAAAATTCAGATAAATTCGATTTGATTATTGTTGCGTGATATCTCGCAATCGAGAAAATTATTTCTATATATAGTTTGAAATACGAAAGTTTTTCAAAAAATATCTATCACTAAACACCAGAAAAAATTCAGATTTTACATGTATAAAAATTGCTATAATTTAGATTACAATCACTACTGGTTTTGCAAAATTAATTTATCTACTTTACGACTTACGTACCTTGAAACTGAAATAAATAAGAAGCTGGAGAAGATTATGAATAGTGGGATAAAAACTGATTTCAGCTGTTCGTTTTTTAATTTTAAATATTTGAACTAGAACAATCAGGGGAAAAAGACTAATCAATAAGAAATTAGTCATAAAAAATTTCAACCTAAACACAAATCAGCAATTAAAAAATTACATCTGAATCAATATTAGAGAGTAGCTTATATTTTTATTTACTATTAAATGTCGTTTAATTTTTTATTTTACACTTTTATAAATCGCTTCGCTAATTTACCCTGAAATAAAATGAAATCAATTTATTTTTCAAAGAATTTAGTCATTATTCCCCTTAAAATTTCCGTAGATTATTTTTAATAAGCGATTCGGTTTAATCTGTATAATTTACAGCATTTTTTACTGGTGAACAATAACCGGTTGTAATTGCTAACTGGAAAACTTCAGACTAGGACAATTGTATTAAGTCAAATGATTTATTTGTCATCATACACAGCATATACATCTATTATGCACAAGCATAGATTCAATTAGAACTGTGTGATAAAGGTTAATTGAATATTTTTTTCTCAATAAAAATATATTTACTTCTATATAATAAATAAAAATATATTAAGTCTTCCATTAAATTTACACAATATTATATGTGTGTATCATTCCCATATAAGGTATTACGTTTATCTTGTAAAAAAAATATTTCCATTAACTAAAAATTTATGATTAATATTTTTTTCGTTTTTATTTAAATTCAAATTTAAAAAAAAAATACAAAATTACATTTCCAAGTAAAACTGCAAGATGATATTACAGCAGTGTTTTAGCTTAACTAATTAAAAAGAATGAATGAATCACTTAAAAAATTTAGTTGTTGTTTAAAAAAGGATTAAACTGAGAATTGAAAGACTTCACACCTACTGCGATCAAATTGTGGGGGTGAATATTTCATATAAATTATAACTTTACAAAAGTTTATTCTTGTTAATAGAACTGAGTCATTTAATTTCATCTACACTGTGCGTTACAATTAATTCTATACTATTTATAGAGTAGATCTCATTTAGCGTTTTTATAATAAAAAAAAAATATATAAGTTAATGATTTTTCATGCATTGCGTTTTACAGAAATATTGTTCGTCGTACATCGAATATAGTTCTTACATCAGACAGTATGTCTCTTTCAATCATTAAAGGTACCGCCCAGTAGAACACGCATGCAATAAGCATTTCTATTTCTCTGAAACTAAGCTTTTTAACACGGTTGAATTAAGTTTTTTTTAATGGTTAAAACTGCATCATTTTCAAAAACTATTTTAGGTAACTACCAACATTTTTATTTGTAATTAGATTATATTAGTTTAAAATTATACAAAATTAAACATATAAAAATATTCCTAATTTAATCTTTTCCTTTCGACTTCACACTGACAGTGACTTCTCGGTTAGAATTCCCGACAATTTTTTTCTTAAATTTTGTCTGTGGTCATAAGAGTATATATAGAAAAAAAATTATACAAATAACTAAAATAATGTGCAAATATAGATGAGAAATCATAAATGATTCTAAAATTTCTCTATCTCTTCTTATCAATATCCATTTTTCCCATCTTTAAAGCAGGATACTTATAAGAGAAACGTTACCCTTCACAAAATGACTTTTTAAATTGAATTGTCCACTATACCATTTAACAAATTTTTATGTAATAAGTGCTTTAAACTATTTATAAGCTTTTAAAGCCCTATTTTGTTAAGTTCATAGTATGATTTATAATTTAATTTTTGGGATTTGCCAGTAAAAATTGGTCCTTTAAGAATATTAAACTTACATTTTGAAAGGTATATATGTATGTTAGGTACAATAACTACAACTACTCTACATGGTCTGATGTGAAACGGAACCATTCCCAAAAAAACAACTAATATTTCATACCAAAATTACGGTAAAAAGTGAGAAAGGAAGTAGTCTCCAATTGTCTTCCTTACTAAGTTGAATATGCGCCAAGCCACCTAAATGCAGGAGATATTCAGCACTGCTAATGTAAGTTAATTTATTATATTAGTACTCAAAAGTTTTAAAACAGTAATGGTTAAAGGAAAACTGATATGGGTCATAAGTCTCTTTAAAACCATTCTCAAGAATAATAAACTTGTAAGACTAAAAGTCTTACGAGAGTTTTTGATTTTTTTAAATAGAATTATTTTAATATTAATTCATTTTTGAACCTAATTTATGAAATCTTAAACCAAATTTCTAATAAATTGTATAGAAAACTGAATTTTACAAACTAATTACTTTATCTTCATTAAATAAAAAATCATAACTCACAAAAATATTTACAGAATGAGCTACAACCTTTGTAATCTCTTTGTAACCTTTTTTTAAGTTTTAGTATGATTTATTATCTGATTTCACAGAGAAAAAACAGCATCAAAAAGTCTGGACATTTTAAACATGAAATAAACGAAGTTTAAAAAAGTTGTATTTCAAAAATTCTTTCTTCATTTTTACTGGCATATTACAAAATCTTAGAATTTTTTAACTGAGTCTAAATCTAATTGACTACCTACAGACATTTACTTGAAATATCATTTATCAAACAAATAGAGAATGCAGTAACTCGTAAATCAGGCTTCGTAATATCTGTTTTTTAATAAGAAATTTGTTTTCCAAGAAATGATGTGAATTAAATGAAATTTATTTTTAAGCTGGTAATGACAATTAATAATAAAAAGCAATGAATAAATTATTTTAACTAAAAGTTAATGTTTTATCTTATCCAGTGCATTAAATTAGAACTGGGTTAAGTAAATTACATTAAGTTTATCAAATGAAAATTGCGTTCAAGAATGTAACTGCACGCAAAATATTTGCTAATTGAAGTTATCAACATGAATTGGCTTCATATCGGTCGATTATCTTTCTCCCTGTTTGCTCTAAATTTTTGGAACTTATTTTTTTAAAAAGTTAATTCATATTCTAACTATTATGATATGGTGATATGCCGTTTATTCTCAAAAGACAGGTTTCTTGTTTTATTTCAAGAATTGTACTCATTTGTATTTAATCTTAGCAAATGCATAAAACGCACAAGTTTCTGCTAGGTTTCTAGTCACGTGGGACTTCTAAGGAATGAAAGAGCCGATGTAAGGATTGTAACAGCCTGCTAAGGAAGCTTGCCCTCAGTAGACCTTTATAAAGTATATTGTCTATTCTAATCATGCATGATTTCTAAAATGTTGCTTGAAAGTAAATCGTTAGAATGAATCATTTAATGTTGTAGGTAATAAGCTACATTAAAGGTGATACTAGTCTCATGAATATCACTATTGCAAAATAGTCATAGTGTGGTTGTCCTTTGTCGTTTCCATTTTTGTTTAACCTCCGAGACCACTGTTAGGTATTGCTTCAGAGGATGAGAAGAATGATTTGTTGCGTGCGTGAAATGTCATGCCTAATCGGGATTCAAACTCGGGATCTCCGGATAAAACACCGAGACGCTACCACTCCCGCCACGAAGGCCGCCAAAATTAGGCACCGGCGAGATTTGTCGTTTCCATTTGGGACACATCAGATTAACGCATGGATTCTTTATGTATAATTCCATATTCCCCTTTGATAAATCCTGCATAACGGTTAGTCAAATTCTTTTTGACCATGTTTGTTTTGCGTCTTTACGTTATAAATTAAAATTAGTGCACACAACTGGATTTATTTTTGATGATGCAAAAAAATTACCAACTTTGAAGTCTAAAATTTTCAGTTTTTGTCTTGAATTTTAATATGTTTAAACAATAATGAATGTAGTAGTAATATTTAACACTTCTGTATCAGTTATATGTAAATATATATCTATGTAACCTATGTGCAAATATTTGTAAATATTTATATATGCGAATGCGATGTAATTATTAGGTGTACGTATATATGAATGATGGTAATTATACGCTGTATCAAAAATCAATACCCGCAAGACGTACAATCAATTTTGTTTTTAATTTTATTTATATTTTCATACTTTTTGTTTATTTTTTCCGACTGGTAAGTTGCACCTCTACTGGTTCAATTCTTTTTATTTGTGATTATTCCATTACAATTCCAAATTATATTTCTATTTGTTCTATATCGTAGTTAAAAAAGTATGTTTCATTATATTTTTGAAAATGTTCACTGTTTGGGGTTTTTACGTAAGAAAGTATTTTGATGGTCATCGATTTATAGATGACCGTCTTTTGGTTGTTTGCCACTATGAAATAAAATAAAACAGTAATTGTTTTAGGTTTGGAAGTTCACTCTAAGCTCTTACTTTTTCAAAACCAAATAATTTTATTAGAAATCCGATTAAAAAGTATTATAGGATATCCATTCAAAACGCAATATATTACATTTACACTTAGAAAAAAATTTGGTTTGTCATTTTTTTACCCGTTATCCTTTACCTTAACGTAATTCGTGCAATACTTAGGGTTGTACTTCGACAAACAACTTAATAGGAATGAGCATGTTGATAATAAGCGTGCGCGCATGGAGAAAATTGAAATAGTTATATCGACTTCTATAGAGAAGATCTAAGGAACCCTAAAACTATTATTAATAATGTACATTTTACGATCATTTCCATTTAAGAGGGTTGAAAAATCTTCATTTACAGTACGTATTCAACAATCCCAACTTAACTAATGCTACAAAGTGCGTCTCAAATACAAAACTGTTCACTGTATTCCAAAACTAATTATTCACCTCTACCCCTACACCAGTAACTTTTGCTTTACACCGACGGTTTAGAGACAAATTAAAGAATCCAATTAATTAATTAATAAATTGTCCCATTTCTCCTCCTTCGCACCTGCTACAACTCTATAAACGATTAAATCAACGATGGGCAGAGATTTTCTAAGAAATAATAACATTTATTCAGAAATATTAAGTCGGAAATTATACACCGGAGTTACCGTTTAGTTTTGTATGCATACGTCATCCATACCAGTGTTACCATTAAAATTAGCACAATCACTAGTAGTACAGATATATATATATAAAGTGTTATAAATGAATATAAAATTTACCGTTTCTAACTTCTTGAATGCAATATTGAAGTACTTTTTGAATATACAAATATACAAGTACAGGCTTTTAATAACAGAAAACTTAATTTTATAAAATCTTAAACTTTTTTTTGAATCATTAACATACATTTTTAACCGTCTTTTCAATCAATTAAAATTTTAATTAATTAAATAAAATTGTTATCAATTGTATTAATTAATAACCAAATAATTTTAAATTTAAAAAAAAACGGAATAAAAATCTAAGAAATCGATATGAAATCGTTAATGTGAAAAATCTCAGGGATTTGAAAAAAATTTAAGGTTTTCCACTTTCAAAAATTCCTCCTTTTAAATAATTTTTAAAAATCTTAATTTCTCTATGTTTTCATTTTTATTTTTTTTATCTTAGTAAATATTTTTCTATTTGAATATCAGAAGAAAAATAACAGGCATTCAGAATTTCAAATAAAAATATTGCTAGATTTTAAGAAATTTTGATTTTAATAAATTTACTTTTCATAAGTTTGGGACCCATTTTTTATCACAAGTTATATGTTTGTCAAATTGAAGAGCGTCCTTTCTGTCATGGACAAAGGAAAGTTGACTCTTTTTAAATATACGATGATACTAAATCATAATTATGATTTAGCATCATCATTATGATGATTATTCAAGCATTAGTTCGAATAGAATATTAATTAAAATAATTTTGTTATTCGTTTTATTATTTTCACGATAAAAATGAGGTAAGACGTAGGCTATATTTTATAAATAATGAAAACATAAGAGTAATTCATAATTCATTCATTATTGGTCCATGATTTCTTTCAGATTTCTTCCAGAACTTCGTGTTTCCTCTCACATCCTCCTTTCCATCATTATGTGACGTCATCTGCATACGATACGTGAACATATTATGGAGCTGTTAAGAAATATTTTTACTTCTAAATGTTGTCAAAAGATGACGTAACCTGCATTATTTAAGTTTATCTTAAGAGAAACAATATTGTAGGACGATATGGCTACGTACAGAATAAATAAGTTCTTATTTAAAAAAATAGAATAAGTAATATTTAAAATCGTCTTCACAAATACATTTTTGATACATTTATAAATAATAAATCACCTAATCTAATTTCTATTTCATACGCTGATTGAATAAATTGATTACAAATAATCAGGATCTTATGATTTAAATTTACTAATAACTTAAAATTTACATTTTAATCCGGTAATATGGTTTCATGTGTAAGGTGTCATATCGTAACAAATTGAAGGACACCTGATGTGAGACAGCCACTCAAAAAACGACAGACCAGTTCTAAGCATAATAAGCTTCCCGTGCCATGATTATAGAGGAAATTTTCCGAAATTTATTCTTTTAAACTATCTGCTATATTTTATTCTATCTTGAATTATTGTTTAAATAAAGTCATAATAATCTAAATAACCCTAAAGCTATGCTTCTACAATTTAAGTTGGCTAATGATAATATTAAGTAACAACTACGAGAATTAGATATATTAATCCTCGTTTTTTCTTTATATTTGCAAGTTCTTGAGTCAATAGAAAGAGTTTCTACTGATTTAATTGACAAATGATCACTTGGTAATTTTTCGGTCAAAATAATTTAATTTTAATTTGGACCCCGGCTTTAACAAATCCTCAAAGATGGACAGAAATATTTATCCCCCATTCAAACAATAAATATTTTACCTAAGATTTAACAAGCTTGAGCTTTACAAGTATTAGCATACTTTTATAAACATATATATATATTAGAATAATATATATATTCATATTCGTTCTTGATGAAGTGGTTACCAATACTCATGAATTATTTCAAACGTTGTTTTGAGAAGTAAAAATGGAATAAAACTTTTTATTAATCTATTAAATACGATAAAGGTAAAACCTATTTTATATTTTTCAGTTTTTCCTATTTTGTAATGTTTAAATGGTTTAAAAAAAAATAAAAAGTTATTTTCTTTTGAAAAAATAATTTTTCCTTACAAATGACCAATAATTTTTTTTTTTTACAGGGAATGTTTTGAATAAACAATATCCGCAAACGAAAATTTATCACGTTTTTTACGACAAAAACATGTTTATAGCAAAAGTTTATTTGCGAGTAACCTTCGTCAATTTGATCGTTTTATCCTTGGACTTATCACTATAGAAATCATCACACCAATTTTTACATCCTATACAATATTACCATCACTTTCTTGCCTTCATCCTCATAAATTAGGGTTGTAAAATTTCCCTCCTTAGAACTTCAAAGTTTCATTTTACCAGTGGCATAAATTATTACTTATATGATTTTATTTACTTCTGCCAAATAGTTCTAAAAAAAAATCTTTTAATTAGCGGTAAAATAAATTACACTAGCTAGATTATTCGTAGTGAATTGTATATTAAAAAATTATTTTTTTAATTCTTGTTACAATTTACTGAAGAATATCCACGTATACGGAGATTTCCTCTGCGATAACATTCATAGATAATATACAGATGTTTATCAACGAGTTTAGTCTAAGGTAAGTATAAAAAAAATATTTTTAACCTGTAAAAATTTATACCGAATAAAGGAAAATTAACGAAAATGGACTTCCAAACAATAAAAAAAAGTCAATTTGTTTCTTATTGTATTGCGCTGTTGTAATTGGTTGATTAACAAATAAAGTAGATGATTAATCCATCAAAAATTCAATGCCTGTGGGTTTAAATACCATGTGGGAATTTTGTAGCGTATGAAAAATGCCATGTATGATGGGATTCAAATCCGGAACCTTCAGGATGAAAAGCCAAAACGCTTCCACTTGGTCACGGAGGTCGAAATTTCTTTTCAGTAGCATATGTATATCTCAACGAATCATTCAGGCTTTAAAAAAAAATTTTAATATAATTAAAAACAGCTGACAACAAAGTTGTTATGCTTTCCTGGCATAGGTAATTTATTCTTATATAGTAGTAAATTAATTATTCATGAATTGTATAAAAATTAAAAAAGTCGATATTTGTAAACTTGAATCGCCTCCCCCAATCACAATATTGTCCCAAAGTATTTTTTGGAAGCCACGTGCAATACTGCTATGCTTAGGAAGACAAAAAAAATCGGTTACAAAATACAAAAAATAAAAAGGGTTTTTCAATTTTTGCGGAAGGGGGAGAGTTTGGGGGGAATTTTTTTTTAAATGGTCAGATAAGTATGAACGCATGTACCGAGCTTAACATAAAGTGCGGTTATAATTGCAAAACTTTGAGAAAATTGGCCTTGAAGAAACTATATGCATCACCCCGTGGAAATATTGACTCCACACTTTTACCAAAAAACTGCCCCTTTACACGTGTCTCTGTACCAAATTTCAACAAAATCGGTTTATCCAGTAAAATATTATTAAGCTTCAAACACGTCAATACACGTACATACTTAGGTACGTACGTACGAACATTAGCCCCATTTTTTTTTTATTTCTGGGGTCCCCGAGTCATGAAACGTCGAGAAATGTCTCCATACCCCATTTGGAAAAAACCCATACCCCATTTTTTTACTGATTACCATACGTTTCTTCTTGTAGCATAGCTCTACAGAGCTATGATGCTAGGAAAATAAAAGTTAACATAAATGAGTGAGCTACTGAACAATATATAAAACGAATATTGCTCTAATGAAATCTCTTGTACGAATGAATTCAGTAAAGAAGGTTATGCATTAAAAAATATGTAATTACTACGTGTTATTTAATATTTTATAGTTTATATTATAAGAAATTATAACTAGATATATTTAACGGAAAATTTATATTAATTTAATTTAACAAGCACAATTACTGTCAACTGTAATTTTGTTTAGTAATAAATAGACGTACAATTGAAATAATAGAGAATAATACTTAATTTAAATATTGCTTCATCCCTCTAAAAGTAAACATAAAGGGGAAAGTAATGAATTAATAATGAATGAACGTAATTTTATTACGTCGGTTGTAGTTAGTTGAATGGCCTTGTGTTATGTCCGGTTGTGCTCGTGTATTAAGTCGCATCATCTAAACTTGTTTTTTACAAATGTAAATAACGTTTTAAAAAGAGTCATGAAAAAAGCAAAAAAAAGAAAAAAGAAAAAGATTAACGAAGTATTAATTTAATAACGGATCCTTGTAATTATTTGAAACAGATGAATTTAGACTGTATTACATAATATGTTTTTTACTACCATGTTAGAAACTTATAAGGAATAAATAAACGCATTTATTTAGAAAAACCTTGAAAAAAATTTTTATTTTATAAAATATTATTTATTAACACATATTTTTCTGCTTGTAACTATTAAAACTATCTGCTACATTTTATTCTGTTTTTATTCACTTGGCACTCAAGTGTTTATAAATAAAAAATAGGTCATAAATTTCATAGATTAGTCAAAAGAGTATATGCACTGATAATAATAAAAAACAAACCATTTGTGATTCATATTAATAATTAAAAAATAATACTTGAAAATTAAATTAAACTAACCTATATTTTTAATTAATTTCTTAATAACTTACCCACTTATGCAAACTTATCAAAAAAATTAGTCACAACTATAAAATTCCAATAATTTTTTAAACATGCTAGTTTAATAATTTTATATGAAGAAAAGTTATCTAAAATATGTATGTTTATCCTTTCTAAGGGTGTGTGATTACCTAACGGGCTGTAATATTAAGATGTGATTGATAATGCGAACAAACATTTGTCTTTTACCTTTAAAGGTGTTTTTAAAATTGAAGAAAATAGAAACTCTTAACAATAAGAAAAAATAATCTTGTTTGTTACTTAATCAAAATTTAATTTAATATTTTAAAAGTATTATGTATTATTTTAAACTCGCATTATAAATGCAACATTAAAAAAGGGGTTAAGTGATCAGTAGTATATTATTGCATTTTTAACGATTCCCGTATTGATATATATTACATATCTTAGCGAGCGGTAGATATGTAGTTAACACATGAAAGTCAATCTGGAAACCATCGTATAACCACAATCAATAACAGCAAGAAATTTTGCTTCCATGCTTACTAGAAAGAATAGTAACTAATTTCTTTGTACCCCTTTCAGTAAGTTAAACACAACGTTTAATAACATTAGGCCAAGTTCATCGAAATATTAAGCCAATTTACTTTTATTCCAGAAATTATATTATTGAACTCCAAAATGGTTTAAATTACTTTTATGACAAACGTATAAAATGTTCTTTCATAAATGATAGTAGAAATATGACGCAATTTTTTCCAAGCATAAAACCAAAGTTGTCTGAAATAGAAATATGGTTATGAAACAACAGTGCTCAAAATCAGATTTAAAATACATATTTTAATAATATAACGGTTATCTATTTATTACTTTTTAAGATTAATAAATAACAAAAAAGGTATACAAATAAATTCATAAAAGAAATAGTTCAAAATCAAGAATAACAAGATATTGAAAGAATAAAAAATCGAACGCAAAATTAAATTAATTAATACGTAATTATTGTTTAAATATTTATTTCGTGACATAAAAATACATATGAATTTTCTATAAATAAACGATTAAACTTCTGATAACTTACACTTAGTGTATTAAGATGAATAGAATTAAAAACAAATCTTTAAAAAATATTTAAATTTTTCTTAAAGCCCCTACAGCCCATTTCTCGACTAATAAGTCTTGGAACCAGAAATTTCAGGTTTTCTTCTAATTCTTGTTTCATAATAATACAAATAAATTATTTAATTTTAATAGATGTATTGTTATAATTTATTGCTTTGATCAATAAAAATGGAAGGTTTTTTTATAATTTATTATCATTATTATTACACGCACACATATCTGTCTGATGGCTGTGTTGTAAACATCCGTTTTATTATGATGTACTGATGATTCGTTTTCGTTATTTGAAACAGCACTCATCAATCATACTAACATTTAAAAACTCTAAAACCTCTTAATCATAAAAAAACAAAATAATTGTAAACCCTTCCAAATCAAGGAAATTAAGAATCCTAAATAAGGCAGGCTCAGCCCACCTTAAACATCTGCAGTTGGGCTGATACCAGATATTTTAGTCAAGAGAGGTCTAAAAACGTAAGGGACAAGAATAGACGAGAAAAATAAAACAATAATGTAAGTAAAGACAAGTAAAAATAATTTTTTTTTAATATGATACACTCAACATAGATTTCCTTCATTCATTTATATTTTGTCTTCTAATTATATCTAAAGTACTTTTATTTATTCTTTTAATGTGACATATTAAAGCGTATAAAAAATATTTCAAATTTTTAACCCACATATTATTGGAATCATGAGATTAATTACGTTTCTGCATAAAAAAACTGGCAACTAATGAAATTAATTAATTAATTAAAATTAGTTTACATTATTTTATAATTATATTTATTTATAGAAAAAAAATTGATAAACCATATTTAGAAATGATCGATTTTAACGGTTAGAATTAAAAAATAACAATACATAATTTCTGGAATTATATTTCTTTTGAATAATTTAGATATTACATATTATGAAGTACTAAACAAAAACTTTGATATCGGCAATAAATAATTACATTAAAATATAATGCAGGCTTAAGAATAAGTAAATTATTTTAAATATAAATTATTTATTGAACATTATTAACACCATTTATTATATAATAATTTAAATAAAAATCTTCCAAAAAAAAAACAAACTATAAAGCATACCTTTCAAAATAATTGCATAGAAGTCTTATTAAATCTAATTTTTCTTTAATTTACAGTAAACAAAAGTCACAAAAAAAAACAAAATTTAAGATCAATACCCAAGGAGGTTACTAGCCCCACCGGGACGAGTTGGTCAACTTTTGCGCCGCACAGTTGAATATTTCAATCGACGGGTCGGGAAGAAACACTTTGTACACCTGTTGATTCTTCTGTCGATATCCTTCTGTCGATACAGAAGGATATCGGCTGAAGATGGCTGGTGAGTTCGCCAACGACGACAATAGTAGTCAAAGCGGAGAGGAAAACTTACGCTGACCACCTTTGTTTTCGTTGCTGGAAGCAGGCCATAGGGCCAGTTCGTGTACCGAACCAGATCGTAGTGGCCACTGTTTCACCTGTGGTGTGGCCGGTCATCTACGGAAGGATTACCGGCGAGAGGCTCGCTGTCCTTCCTGTCAGTTGCATGGACAAGGACCCGAAGATAGTGGATAGAAGGCTTCGCCTGCGACATGAAGATGCGGCGCCTGCTCACTGCTGATGGGTGTCTGCGGACGACAGCCCCTTCCAGTAGCGGTAGAAGGCTCTGGCGTCCCTCCATCAATGATTGGATGGGGACTCCTTCGCAGCGCCTCTGGGGGAGGAAATGTAAGACCGTAGTTCCGGTCGAGGTTCCCCATTAGAGGCAGGGCATTAACACTGGAGTTCCGGTGAGGGGACCCCTTTGGTGTTCTCTCATTACAGGTGTGACATGTAATACAAGACCAAGTCCCGGCTACCTGTGCGGGACCTTGTGTTCTACCGAGGTAGTTTGAGGCAGGACAGTCTCAAAATAAACCGGAGCTAGCCTCCGGCTATAGGCTTATTTTGAGCTAGCCTCCGGCTCGGTCATTACACAAATAAATAAATGAAAATAGATTCTTAAAATAAATTGTTCAAAATCAAGATAGTGAAAGAACAGCAAAAAAAGACCATAATATTTTATAAATTAAGTTAAGTGATAATTACTGTTTAAATATTAATTTCATGACATATAAAAATAATATCAATTTTCTGTAAATAAAAGATTTAACTTCTGATAACTTAGTCTACACTGTATTTTAGGATGGGTAGAATTAAAAAAAATCGTTAAAAATAATTTTTCTATCTTATTATTATTCTATTTATTAAATATTTTGTTATTTTATCTTATTGTTCTAACTATTTATAATGATTTATAATTTCTACGTAAAGAAATTAGTAAGTTTAAATAATATGAAAATTATTTTAAAAGTTGTAACTTATTGAAAATTACAGTTTTGTCATTATTAAGTTAACTTGTTTATTAACTATCATGATGTACTACATGCAAATGGTAAGATGCATTTTGATTATAAATAAATTCTTTTCTTTTGCATTTTTTAGGTTAATAAAGAATTAACATAAAATACTAAAAAAACGAAAACAATGGAAATGCTAAACATCCTTGAATAGTATTTATTCAATGAAAATTTCGTTTTAAATCTTAAAGAATATTTCAAAATTTAGTATATCAATATTACAATAGCGATAAATAATAATTTTTTAACTTACATTCAATTAACGATTTTACACTTTAATTTTATTGATAATTATTTTCTATTTTTAGGTATTCCTATCACAAAGACTTTAACATTTAAAAACTTTTAATTATAAAACTGTAATTTATATTTTAGTGACTGTAATAATGTAAGTTATGTATTTCATTCCGTTTATGAAATTAAAATCTAACTTCCTTTAAAAATTTTACGTAAATATGCTGAGTTTTAGAGAGCAAAAATGAATCCTATGTGCACAACTTGAAAATTTATTGACTATGTTTTGTATAAACGTTTTGAACTGTATAAACGTCTACCGTATAATGTCCTACAATACGGTAGGACACGTTTTAGAGTTCATTAGAGAATGAAAAACTGTGCTTTCTTTCTGTTAATTACTTAGTTGTTTTATTTGAAAAAAAAACAGTTGAAAACGGAATGGAAAATGATGTTAGGTAAAAAATTGTTAAGTATAGGTAGAAAAGGTGAATAAAAAAAGAAAGAAAGAAGGTGACACCGTAAAAATTCTTAAAAATCAAGACTGATGTAGTGCAATTTAAATTAGAATGGCCTACAAATCACTGAATAAATTTTATAATTTAGCCAAGTCACAAAATGATAAAACACAAATAAAAAGATATGTACTAAGTTTTGACCATACTTCAATGTTCACTGTTCTGTTTGATATGAAACACACAAACATTGAAAAAAAAGACAAGAAAGGGATATAGCTAAATGAAATGTGGATGTGGAGACTAATAGAAAAGATTAAATGAACACGGTTAAAAACAAAGCGCTGTCGGAAAGGGAAAACTAAAAGCACATTTTTAAATCATCTCAGAAAAAAGTGGTTGGAGGATTGCCTAAAAGTATATTATCTATTAAATATGGTATTGAAGGTTAAAAATTACTACAGACGATTTAAGGAGTACTCAAAAAAGCAGTGTATAAAAGAAACTGCAAGGAGCAGAACTTTACAGAAGCGACAAGGGAGTTAGAAGGATACATATTTCGATTACTATTTTCTTTTTTTAATTTCTGATATTTTACAAGCTGAGGCGAGTTTTAAATTTTATGTTATAATTTAGTCAAAATTTTAAGTTTTTGAATTTTTAGATTTATTAGAATAGGTTTAGGTCAATGAAAAAAAAATTCTCCAAAAATGAAGGCAGCTGCAGTATTCTCAGACACAAATTTAATCAAATTTTCTATTTTTCCATCGTTAACATTCAAGATTCCTTAATTTTAATTCCAGTTTTATTTCATTATTAATACTTGTATATATATACTTTCCCTATTGCAGTACTACTATTTTCTTCTTTCACAACGTTAGTAATTTACCAAACTGTAACTATTTGTTGATCTGTTTATAAGAAAAAAAATTGAGATCGATTGGTTGTATCCTAACGAAACGCATCAACCATTGCACACAGCTTAAAACTTACTGGTAAGTATAAAATTGTATAAAACTAATGCAAAGCCCAAAATATGTTGTTTCTTTTTTATTATTCCTTAGCGAGGAAGGTTTGCATCGTGAAATCATTGTTTGAGTTGAAATCACTGTGTCTGTAACTTTAAGATTACTTTTCACCAGCTTAAACTCAGCCATAATCTAACTTTGATATCTAATATTATTCTAAGCTATCTGCACACACACACACACACACACACACACAAACTCGTTAAATAAATTATTTGTCATAGTTATTTAAATATATTGTATAACATACGAAGTAGTAGGCTTTATCATTGACTCAAATGCATTATCATCCGACAAAAACGAGTAAACAAGTATGTTGCAATATCTTCAAGTGGGTGTGCGGTGCGAAATCCACGCACCTCTAGAAATTTTTTTTAAATTTATTTTTTATTTATGATTGTGGAGCATGGAAAGATGGGGTTAAGAAGGTAGGACACGATGGCGGATGGGCAGGGCCATCGTCACATACCAAAATGCTGCAACCCTATTGGTTCGTGGAGAAGTTGCCTTGACCCTTGATCTTGATGACGTCACGGGTTCAAAGATCAAGGTTGTGCTTAAACCGAGATTTTTGTATTACTTACATCAAGAACGAGTGAAAGAGAGCAACGTTTGAGGAAAGAGAGCTTTTCAGGCTTTAAATGTTATTTATCAGTATTATTCTCACAACCATGACCATAATGAACATATCGGGGTCCAGGTCCAGCTAGACGGGAAGGGCGAGCGAAGTGAGCCTCGACCGACCAGTTAATTAATAAAATAAAATTTTGAAAAATAAAACCACAAAAAATTAAAAGTTGATATGGTACAACTACCAATAACTAAAAAACCTGGTACTGACTTCATGCAAACAAAATTTATAAACTAAAATATTATATATATATAGTGTGTGTGTGCCTGTGGGTATGTGTAATTATTTTCTCATTAAGATTAACCATTAAGAACACAAGACTAGGAACTGCGTCTTATTAAATATAACAAAAGGAATGATGAGAAATTATGTATGAATCTGTAACGAGGGTGAACTTAGGCTCTCAGAAATGCAGATAAATGTAATAATTTTTACTTATGTTTCTACTATTTTCTTGAATTTTTAAGCTAAATATTATGAATATCCGAATATCAGCTATAACAATATTACGTTTTAATAACCCAATATTAAGTAATAATGATGACCAAAAGAAAGGGAGAAAACATTTTTAAATAATTTATGTTTACAATATGAGCTTTCTTTTAAAAAATCTTCCATTTTAGTTGAATGAGGACTACCAGAGGAAATTCTTCGTGAAATCAAAAATAAATTATCAGAATCAGTATATTTGGTCAAAAATACATATAAAAGATATAGATTTAAAAAGATATACAGACTGAATTAAATCTACGGTTTTTACTGAAGCCGGTTAAAAACTTAATTTAAATAATTATAAGATGATGAAATTATTCTGTACTGCTTTATACTAAAACAAATGTATCACAGTTTTATTTAGATTACGTCCATGTATGCATGCAGGTGTGTGTGTGTATTTATTGTAGTTTTTACACATTTTATAATTGTATTGTACTGCGTTTTATCATGTTATAACTGATTAAATTATGTTCAGGTGAAATAACGATTGTAAGATAATTTTTATATTGGGCAGTTGCTTCATATTTCGTGATATTAACTCTTCCTCCTTATTTATGAGAAATACACACGATTATGAAAACGTTTTATATTTCTATAGAATCTGTGGAAATTTCAAATTTTATTAAATTCTGTTTAAAGTTTATATTATTATAAATTCTCTTTACAGTAGTATTTGTTAGAAAAACTAATTTATCACTAGTATAAATTTATTAGTGATAAATTTATAACCATCTCTCCGTAACGTTTACCTTTAGTTCATTAATTGTGAACTAAGAGTAAACATTAAATAAAAAAATAACGTCAGTTTTCATTGTAAATACTTTACTCACACGTACGATTAACCTATCGTGTAATACGTATCATTTAACTTATATTAGCAGTTATTTGCTAACACAATAGCACGATATTTTCCAACTAAAGGAGCGGTAGACGCAAAAAAAGAAAAAAAATTTCTCTTTATGATCTAAAAGATTATCTGATATTTATTTTTTTTAAATACTGAGATTATTTTGTATGTAAAAAATTCACTTAAAAAAGGTTATATTGGAATAAACTAAAAAAATCTATTTGCTTTGAAAAATCTTATAATTATTTTATTGTACTTATTTATTAAATAAATTAATGTAGTCTTTCTACTAAAGGGAACACCTGATAATAGATATTATTAAATGTTAAAAGAATTTAATTTAAAATGCAATAGCCTATAAAAACAGATTTAAATTTTCTTGTGCAAAATAACAACTATAACTCCAACTATAACTCTTTAAAATATCTTTAATGTATTTGTTGAATAAAACACATTAAAATAACCGATATTATAGAAGTGACATGATACTTCAGAGTGAAGGGGAGACGTTCCTTAATTCTCATTATCTATTTTCCTCACCGAGTTCTATTTGATTCGGTTCATGCTTGTGTATCTTTTGCCGTCTTCTTAGTCATTTTTCATCCTCCAGTATTGTAGTTCACTTATATTCACCCAGTGAGAATCATCACACTTACTTGTCCCATAGAGAGTAACTAGTGATATTAGTGATATCATTTAGAAAAGAACAAACAAGAAACCAAAGAAACGGGAGGGAATACTTTAAAATCTAACAGTATTCTCTTCGACATTACAAAGCAGTGGGAATAAAGAAATGAAGTCGTACAATTTAAGTGGGTTCGAATTTGGTCCTTTAACATCGTCCACACTAAATTTATTGTTTTATCATTAATCGTTTGGACTGTTTGATTCTGTTTTCCATTCCTTTTTTTCTGTGGTAACTTTTAACTTTAACATATTTACTACATTCGAAAATCTTAGTAATTTGTTTTATATATTTCAATCTTTGTCTTCCATTATACATTTTACTCTTAACAGATCAATTTTTTTTACCAAATTAACTAAACCTAGATGTCTTAATGAATGGTTCACCAGCCTAGTTCATCTTTGTAAGATTTTGTTACAAATTTTTCTCTTTCTCTTCTTAAAATGTCTTCATTTCACATTTTATCAACTCTTTTTAAGCCTTTATCATCCCTCCTGTAACACTACTCTTCAAAGCTCCTATATCCTTAACGTTCTGCTTCTTTTTACTAGTTCTATATTTGGTACTAGCTGACAGCCCTTCTGTTGGTAATATAATAAGTTACTAGTATACTAAGAAACGTTGAAAGTTCTGCTTGTTTGATCTAGTTTAAGGTTTATGTTTAACTTATTCCGCGTACCACTTGTAATTTTACGATCAAAATAATAAAATTCTGCAACTTCTGGATTTATTGCAATCCTCTATCTTTAAATTTAGTTCCTTAATGTTCTCTTTTTTGTTGTTTCACTATTTTCATTCAAATTTATTTTAAAAATAAATTTCTCTCCTAACGCAGAGAATTCTATTTCTCTTCGCTAGAAATTCTCTCCAAAATAGAATTCTTTATTAAAATTCTATTTCTAGAGGAGTGGATTTCTCCTGAATCCATGACACTCAGAATTTCTTCTTATTCATGTTTGATTTCTGCCAAAAGGTGATCAGTGAATTATAACGTCTTTATTTTCTCTTTTTGGATAGTTATTTTACTTACAACATTTTTCTTTAATTCTTGCATTACAAATATTTTATAAGCCACTGTAATATTTAATATAATATTAAACGGTAATATAATATTTTATATAATTAATAATAAAAAAGCGGGGATCCACGAAAATTCATCTGGTTTCGATAGTAAGAACTAAAATGTTGGCTTGACTTTGCGTATCAATCTAGGCAAAAGATTTTTTGAGAAGCTCAGCGACTGTTACTTGTAACAACTTGCATATTCCATATTCAGTACAACGAACGTATCGAGACTTGCAAAGCGCCGCCGCTGACGCCGCCACCGTCCGCAACGCTTGTTCAGACGTGCAAAGGGACGAAATACGGACTTGTGGTTTGTGTGCTAGCAATCTTGCATGAACTTATTTGATTCTTCACTAATATAAATACGATTGCCAAGGATTAAATAAGTGACAATTGATTGCTTTATTGTGCTGTGAGTAGATGTCAAAAATGTAAAGTTGGATGGAAGCATTTTTTTTGATTGGCCAACTTTACTTTTTTGACATCCACTCACAGCACGTCAATCAAAAATTAACCAATCAATTCTCACTTTTTTTTCGGAAGCTGTTAGTTCGTGGAACTCAGCCGTAACACAAATTTTCATAGTTAGATCTAATCTTCACATTTTCCGTCGACTGGAAATATGGTAGAAATGTAGCTGCAGGGGGTCCACCGGAACCAGCAAAATTTTGAAAGTGGTCTATGAGAAAAATAAATTTGGGAACCTCTGAACTTAGAGCATAAGTTTAATGAACACAGCGGGGTCCAAGAGGCAGTGCTCTCTGGCTAGACGGGAAGAACGAGCGAACCGAGTCGTGACCGGCTAAGTATTTCCTGACTGCGACGAGAAACCATATAGCGCGAGCGAAGCCGCGACGAAGGATGCTAGTGTATACATATATATATATATATATATAAACTTTGTATATATATATATATATATATACCTGCATATATATATATATATATATATATATGCAGGTATATTTTATTTTTGGCGCTGTTTGGAGAGCTTTTTATTGGGTTATATCGGGTCCGATTATATCAATTGGAGATTGAACCAAATTTTGTTTCAGTTAAATTCAGTTTTAAGTAAATATGAATCCATTTTTGAAAAAAGATTCAATTTTGAATAATAAGGTAGATTTTTTTGAGATACAAAGTTTAAATAATTGACATTTACGTACATATTTGCAGAAATTCTATGCTGGCTTCCACTAAATCGTTTAAAAATTATTTTTTGTTTATAAAGGTATGAGAAAAAATAGCATGAAGAGATTAATTTAAGAAATTCTCCCTCTTTTTTACATTTTCTACTCTACCAAACCTCCCAGATCATGAATGAAAAAAATCTTGTTTATCCGTTATTGAATTGACTTATTTACAATATTTTTAACACAAATGCACAAAAGGAAACCGCAAAAAGTTATAAAATGATTTCATACGTAAAATCCTAGTAATTAAATAAATAAAGTCTATGGTTTTGTATTCGTTTATTTAACGTTAAAACCCAGCAGATGATGAACCTTACAGAAAAAATATGTTTCGTATTACGGAAGCACAGGCTTATGAAAAATTAGATTATATTTCCAAGTTTCTGAAAGGTAAATTAGTAAATTATATTCCTTGACATTTAATAAAATTAACTTTCGGTAGTTTAAATTTTAAGAGAAAGAGGAGCATCTAGAGTTATACTTGTAGTTATATCGTGCCATCTATCAATAAAATTTATTATTTGTTCCATATGTCAAGTAAAGAAATACTCGTAAATTAGTGAATGAATTTAAATACTTAAAACATAAAAAGCTGATGATATATTATCTAAAAAGCAAAAAGTAACACCATATATGATAAAAAAGCGATTTCGTAATGCCTTATTAGTAATACTAGGAAAATAATTTTTATTGGAGAATATTAAATACAGAATATGGACTAAAATATATGAAAATATGAATACAAAAGAAATACACTTAATTAAAAACTAAAATAATTTATTCATAATTTACTTAGAAACGAAATTAACAAAAAGAGAAGACAGAAAACTCATTAAAAAGATAATATCTTTATTTACATAGAAAATAATTACTTTTTCTGCTATTTAAAAAGTTCTTTTCAATATTAAGTTTTACTAATTAAGGGAGTGGATTTTTTTTATAAAAATTTAATTTAATGGAACCCAGATGTTTAAATTGTTTTTATAACTTAGAAATCAATTTTTTTACGATTTATCGTACGCCTTGTTTTAGATGTTTCGGTTATGAATAATTAAAAATATACAATAAAGTTTAATTTTTTAATTAAATTATTTTAAAGTTTTATTATTCCTCTTCATTGATCAAATTTAGATTTTATTAAAGAATTTTTTATATTTAAAATTAAATATAAATAAAAGTTACTACTAGTAACGAATCTTGAGTTTATGTTTTAATTTAAAACGTTACACAAATTCCTCGTAAATACAGTGTAAGAGAAAAAAAAAGTGTAATATTGCCATAGAAATGAAAAAGATAAGTAAATAAACTTTTTATAAGTTTCGTTTGAAAAAAATATAACATCAACATTTATTTACTAATAACTTTAATTTTTAATAAATAAAAGAGAAGATTGAAAATTTCTTTCATGATCAGAATTTCTGTCTTTAATATATGTAGATGTAGAAGTAAACACATTGATTAATTTTAAAATAAATGAAGATAAATTATTGATAAACAAATGATTTATTTTTAAAACATAGTTTATGTATTGTTTTTGAAGATAATATGTAAAAAGTATATATCAACAAATTTATAAACATTATATAATATTTATTAAAATATTTTATAGTATATATATTTATGTATAAAAAATATAAAAATAATTCTTTACAGATGATGTAAAAACTCTTTAGAGATAAAAATACTTCATACTAGGGAAGGAATCCATAAACGGTGGTAATTATACTATATATGTACTACAGGGCTATGGCCTCCTGGCCAATCACCGCTACAGCAATTTTTGCTTTTTTTTTATTATACTGCTACAGAAAGTCATTTACAGAATATTACTATTTTAATGAAGAAAATGAGAACTTGTTAGATATTCCATCCAAGAACAGTTGATTTGGAAGCCCGCATCTATTAGAAGTAAACTGCTAACTGTATTAATAGCTTATAATGTCTTTAAAGACGTTAATTGTTTTTACACAAGAAGTAAAACTGTATATTAAAAAGAAATCATAAAAATAAACAACCTTTCGGATATTTAAGGGCTTTTATCTACTAAAAGATAAGTGGTACAGAACGGAAAGAAATAGTGGAATTTACTTGATTTAGAAAATCAATTCGGACTTTGATAAGCAATCGTTCAAAGTTGACTCGCTCAGAAAACTGATTTACCTAGTTAATGGGACTTTTGTTAAGGAAATTTTAAATATTCCCTTTGAGAACGTTCTGATTGGTTGAGCTTAATTAAATATACCACACATTAGGCTTTATACTTAACAGCTTTAGTCATTAAATTCTATGTATTTGTATTAAGACATATATATATGTGTGTGTGTGTGTGTTTGTGTATACACACACCCACGCGAGTTCTAGATATATTTAATTTAGTAATTAAAATACATTGTAATAATAACAATACGTGACTTAATGGGCTTACACTGTAAATGAACTGCACGTTTATTTATCTCAACTAATTTCATTATTTCATTACGGCATAGAAAGAAAGGTAATGTATATAAAACAAGTGTTTACAAGTAAAAAAAAAGAACTAGAGATCAACGGACGTACGCAGTATGTACCTATTAGACCCTGACATTCAACAGTTTTTTTTTTATTAGTAACACAATCCCTGATGCACCGTCGTAAAGAGATAGTGCAGCTCTCTATCGGTAAACAAGAAGACTATAATATTACCTGTACAATGTTATCCGCCAGGTATCGCTGAGGTACACTCGAACAAGTTAACGTAGCTAACACGTTCACTACTACCTGTGTGAAAGATACATTGACTGCACGGACACAGCCAGTTTCAAGTTCAGGTGTAGTAGTTTGAAGTTGTGCGTGTTCTGTTCTGCATTATTGATATATTAGTGATTTCTGTGAGTCAAGAAATAAAGATCTAATGGATTATATTAGTTCATGACATCTGCCGAACTCTAATACAGGTAATTAATATAATTAATATTTTTATTAAACTTTAATAGCATCGATAACAAGAAATAACACGTCGCTGAAAATTTAGACAGGTGTAAGCTTGTTAAATGTCTTTCTTTTTGTCCAGTAGAGCTCATCACATCTCAAACCGTAGTAACTTAGCAAGTCACCTAATCAAATTCAGTAAAATCCTCTTTTATAACCTCTAAAATGGAACTTGTTTCATTAAAATGTGAAACTCGTATTGATAATTATCTTTAATGTATTTTTATTTATGATATAGCTTTTCAAATAATATAATTAAATGATAGTTAAAGTTATAATGTATATTCATTTTTCAGTTGTTTTATAACGATAATACATAAAAAATATTAATATTTCTCTACTTAAACCTTTTAAGTTAATTAAAAATTATACTCACTTATTTTAGATGAATATATTTAGATTTATAAAGTCAAATATTTTGTATTATAATAGAAAATTAGTTGTCGGCTTAATTTCTGTTCAAGATTCATTGAGAAAAAAGTCAGTATCAATATTATTAATTAATGTATCATATTTCAGTGATATTATGCACTGGATACGAAAATAATTTATTAATGAGATTACAGAAATCTTTTTTTTTTTTAAATAAAACCTTTCATACGTAAAATTTGAATTCGTACTGTCATTTTAACATTGGCAGAACAATTATTTGGATTTTCTTAAAATGATCATGTGAACTTCCAAAATTATATGTTTCATATTTATTTATTTTATATAACTATTGTTAAACTTTTCTTGATATCTTTATCTGTAAATATGATAAAATTACTCGACTATTTGTAAAATATTAATTATGAAAATTAGGTTAAAAAATCGGCTACTTAAATTTAAGATTTTATTAAAGATGATTTTTGTGTTTTTATTAACATATTTTAAAGAATAAATTATATATGTGTTTTGGCATATAAGGGTAAAAACAGTACGAGAATAATAATATTTCATGTAAATTTCTTTGAAGAATGAAGTGTTATTTTTTTTTAATATTATTAACTGTTTTATTTATTATTTTTATAATTCCATTAATTAACAATAAAACTGTGACTGCAATAAAAATTTAATTCTGATAATTATGATCTATTAATAAAGATTGCTCAGTGTAATAATATATCTAATGATTAATTTACATTGACCTTAATGGTTTATTATTTTTTTATTTGACTTTGTTGAATGTATCAAGGTCATTGGTAAATACAAGGATGTGGATTCGAGTCTGTGTTATAGACAACTAGCGGTCAGTTATTTTACACCGCTAGAAATATTTCAAACATGTTGTATATTTTAACGATGATAATATATTTATAATATATTTTATTAGTTGAATAAAAGATTCACCTTAATGTGCATTTATTATTATAAATGCATATTGAGCCAAAGTATTTGTAGGCGCTATAAAAACTTGCATTATTGTTATAAATATGCTATGCAGATGGCTTTAAATATTTATTATATCTTGTTAATAACGTGAACGTCCGTGACCGTAAATATGCAATATCTTAAGTACAACAATCATTTTTTCATTCAAACATAAGCGTGAATTGTTTGTCAAACACACACTATGCAATTGTTCAATGGCTACAGGTAATAAACGATTTCGATCAACTTTAATTAAACTTAGAGTGGTGCATTACAAACGAATATTTAGTTAACTAATACGGCTTATGGAACGTACATAAAAATAGTTAAATCATTATTTCTGGAAGCAATAAAAGTAAAGGCATGCAGTTCTTTTTGCAGATTTAGAATTTAGAGGATTTAAAAATGCGATTTATTGCTTTCAAGTTGTTATTTATTCGTAAATAATCTGCATAATTTTATGTAAGTTTTTAACATCTATTTACAATGAAAACTTTTCTTAAAATTCAGTCTACTTAGCGTTAATTATTTTCTGAATTGAAATCCAAATGAATCTTTATTAACGAATTAGATTGCAGAACTAAATCATTCATCAAAGAAAGTAAATACGATCGGTCATAATAATTAAGAGCCTATATGTTACCGTTCAATCATACATTATATGCCGTTTGCTTTTAGGAGATTTTAATCAGAAAATGTATAATTCGAGTGTTAAAATCCCTTTCATTAACTGAAAAATATCTGCAAAAATACAGATTTACATTCATAAAACAATTTAAATTTGGATTAAAAGAAATTTCGTGGAAGATTAAATTGTTTTAATCGTTGAAAGATAAGATAAAACATAACACTTAAATTACTTGTTTTGAAATCGTTCTTCCGGCGGATCTTCAAATCTAATTATAGATCTCTTTCTTAATTTTTTACTGATGAAAATATTGTTACTAGCACCCGTTTTGAACAGATTTAAACTCTTTTTAACCTTAAATAATGGATTAATATGTGTCCCTATCTTGCGTTTATTCGTTTAATATGCTTTTGACAATTAGTTTGCAATTTTCATACTGTTGTTAAATGTATTTAAAGCTTAATTTTATGTGTTACGTGCAAAATTGAATTTTTATTTACCGGTTAATGTGTTTCTATTTGTCTTATTTCTATCAGTAACAAATTTTCTATAAGTAAGATGTTGCATAGTGCTTGAACGGTTTCTTTCTGTGATGAATGTAGATTCCATCTGTCAGTACCTGTATTCTGTATTACATATTCGTAATCTGTATCTATATTGAGTTCAATCATTGAAATTCAATTCATGCACTCTTTGGTCTCTCTGTTAGTGTGTGTTTCGCAGTACTAGTAGTTTTGTATCTTTGAAGTTGCGTTTGAAGACTAGTAACACGTGGGTTTAAAAAATCAAGGGTTATCAACGAATTTCTGATAATTTTCGTAATTATATTTCTTTACTTTTTGTACTTTTTTTGTTTTTTTTAATGAAGAAAAACTAAAAGAAAGTACTATAATAAAATAACATAAATGATTGCTATATTACGTGTTCTTAAACGAAAAACGTTCTAAAACAATATTACTTAATTTTAACGTAGATTACAAGGCTGATATTGTAGACAGTTGCTGGTAAGATAATGAGCTGCTTTATCAAATTTCTTACACGAGTTGTTAGACATCGTATACACTGGCGCAAAATATTAATACTTTTTATTTACCATATCACCTTATAAGCGATAAAAATGTTGTTTTATTTATTTTTATATAAATTTTGTTTCTCAGATCATTAAAACGAATATATTTTTTCTTCTTCTAATTTTAAAAATAATCATTCCTGTTTGAATTGTTTGTTGATTTTTCCAAAATCTGGAAAACCACTGGTAAAAAACCTAAAATTGTCATATATGATGGGAATTCTAATTCAAATTTAATCCAAGATACAGTGCAACAGGCGTAGTCTTCTGAATGGCTTTGTGTGCTTTATTTGTAGTTTTGAAAGCTACTGAAAAAGGAGTTGTGTGTGTGTGTGTGTGTTTGTATATATATATATATATATATATTGCTGAATTCGTTTATTTACAATCAGTTTCCATATTGAAGCTATAATTAAGTTGTATGACAGATTGTCATTTGAAATATGACCATCCAGTGATAATCCTCAACAAATACAAAAACAATTAATAAATACAAGGCAAATACTATGAATAAATACTAGTAACTACAAAAAAACGTGATAATATTTGATAATGTTTGAGAATATAATTAAATATCTTTACACCATTAATCAAGTGGCGCAGTAAACAGAACAGCAATAAACAAATCATTAACTTTAAATAGAACAGCAATAAATGAAACATTAACTTTAAGTTACCCATAAGATAAACAATAAACGTAAGCTTCCATAAATTTGATAACGGGGAATAAAACAAAAATAATTATAAAAAGTGGTACTCCAACAAACCAGATCATCATAACGGTACATCAACCAGATCAGACAGACGGATTCTTTTCAGCCTTCTAACGGTCTCACTGTTTTCAAATAAATTTAAAGCTAGATGATTAACATGCTTTTCCAACCTGGACACATACCTCCGCTTGGGTTATGTTCCGTAATATTTTATTCAGGAACCGTTGAATGGTCTCCATATTGTTGTTATGGGTTGTGCCCCAGAGTTCAATTCAGTAAGTCCAATGGCTTCAAGAAAGCCTTGTAAACCAAACTTTTTTTGTATAAAAAATGTTGAGATCCCTTACCCTATATCCAGCATTAATGTCAGACAATTTCCTTTTCTCCCGTTTATGATCTCTCCAAGTTAAACTGTGGTCAAGGTAAAAGCCCAGATACTTTACCTTATGACATGAAGTATTCTCATACCGTTTAAATGAACTTTAGGGTAATCTCATCGTGGATGTTTCGTGGCTAGACTTTGTCGGATTTACCTTTATTCTCCATTTAAGTAGCCAACACTGAAAGCATCCAATGCAGATTGTAATTTCTCTGAGGCTGTATTCGGGCTACTGGCAACCGCCAAGATTGCCGTATCATCTGCGTATGAAGTAGCTGCATAGGATTAAGTAATAAGGTTGTGGCTGGTACAATTTTAATTTGCAAAGAAGACCAGGCAACCAGACTTTATCAAATGCTTGTTCACGTCCAAAAAGGCCACCAAACAATACCTTTTCTCTTCTAGACATCTGACGATAACACTAGTAACGCTATAGCTTTGTTCCGCTGTTGAATGACCATCCCTAAGTTGAATTGATGCTCGGGTATCACACCTTCGCTTTCTAACACGGGCCAGAATCTACGCAGGAACAATTTCCCAAATATTTTAGATAAAATCGGTAGTAGGCTTTTAGGCCTATACGAAGATACTTCCTGTTAACCTTTGCCAGGTTTCAAGACAGTCGTTATCTGTAGTATTTTCTATTTGGATGGGTAGTAAGTTTTCCTAAGGATTTCATTAAGTATTCGTAATTTACGTATGTCAGAAATAGTTTTAGACGGTAGTCTAGATATCATTCTGTGCGTAATGCAGTCAAACTCTGAAGCCTTTCGTATATTCTTAATCCTCTTCACTTCTTTTAAAGAGGATGGAGATAACCCATATGCTATCTTCGTGAATGGCCTCAAAGGAAAACATAAAGGAATTGAGTTATTTAAGAAGTCACTAATCTCCATTCGATACCTCCTTGCATCTCATGCGGCTGGAACACCTTGCCTAGGTGCGTAACGATCAGGCACTTTGGCTGTCGTTACAGACCCACTCATTAGCCGTCTTTAATGAAGTGAATGCGGTTGGTGGTCGCTTGAAGTTTTCCGTCACCTTCCATAAAGAATGATCATTTCACTTCAGGGAAGATATACTTTCAACGTATTGTTTAAATGATTCATTACTGCGCATATTTAGTAGTACCTTCAATCTGCAGGCCATCCTGCTCATTGCCACCCTGTCCTTAGGCCTCCCGAACAGTTATCATCTCCTTCTAAATTTTCTTTCTCTTTTTTCTAACTAGTTTCATAATCTCCCGGTGATAATTCGCGTCTTTTCATATTCCTATTTTCTTTTGTAGTCGTATTGTAGTTAGACTCCTCATTCTAACTACAATACGACTTCCAGTCCATTCTATTGTAAAAAAAACAGGGATCCCTTTTTTCTCATAATCATGGTAATAATTATCTTCTGATAATTAGTACAGGCAAGTGATCCGACATGATTCTGTATAGGCGAGTGATCCGACATGAAATCGCAGTTGTTTTTCACAACAGTATAAATAGGCGATACTCCCGAGCCGACATAAAAATCCATCAAGTCAAGATTTGTAGGCCAATAGGTTTCTTGATGCCCATAGATAACGTGTAGTTGCATCCTTTCGATAGGCACCGTCAGGGCCCTTCCGAAGGTAGTTTTAAACCGTGATCCCCAGAATACATTCTTCGCGTTCCAGTCACCTCCCGGAATGAATTGGCACCAGCGAGCTAAAAAGTATTCAAAAACATGTCACTGGTTACGGCCTGGAGAGAGGGACAGTAGATAGTCTAATAATCCCTAACCGGTCCAAAATTTCAATTGAGGATGCTGAATGCCGTAGTTCATTTTTACCACCATCACATTACTCCATGTGCCCTGACATCTGGTTGGTTGGGTGTGTACAATGAACAATCTCTAATGTTCAAATAGTTTCTGTTAGTAAAATGAGATTCTGATATAAGGACGACGTCTAGCAGTTCACAGACGATCAGCATCTCCAGTTCCTCCCTTCGGTTCAATACACCATTAACATTCTACATTGCTATTTTTAGGTAATTTCTATCAACAAATTTTAGAAATTACCTTTTTTAGCAAAACCAGGACGTTCCCAGTCTGTTGCATCAAAAACTCAATGTTACTCATTAGCTCTCAAATTTACCTAGTGAAATTGAACTCTTCAATCCCATCAATGCTTCAGCGAAGAATTGGGGATGAGGATTGAAATGTTTATTGAAAGAGTCATTGTTATTATTATTCAGATTTCTCATAGTCCTCTATCCTAAAGACAGGAAATCACCATGGTCACGGTTATAGGATTTGTCTCTTGTACCCTGGGATCTCAGGATCCAAGAGACCCTTAGATCTCAGATTGTTCATCAGAGGATAACTCATCCTCTTTTTACCTTTTCTTTCTATGATCTCTTAATAAATCTTGCCACCTTTATAATTTGCAGGATGATCCTCATAGAATAAATCACAAATTACCAAAGCACTTCTATCTGTCTTCTAGCAGTCAGCGTTTTTGTGTCCTCCTGCACACTTCACACAGCGGTATGGTCTCATGCAGTTATTTCTAGTGTGACAGAACTGCTAATACCTCACACATGTACCAATCCTGGAACAATCTGGGATTTCAAATCTAACACAGCAGTTAGCTATGTACATTATTCTGAACACATCCCTATAATTATTCTTAGGTTCCAAGTTTCTTAAAAAAAAGTGGCCAACGGCTCTTTTGTTACTCGGTGACAAGCGTTTATGATACTCCCTTCATTTTCAATCTCTTTCTGTATAAAATAAATTGGATCGAATGGTGAAAATTCTTTAAAACTACCTGAAATGACCTTTCATCAGGTCTTGTGAAGATATGTCTATTAGGTTATTTTCTCTAACCACATGAATTATTTTCTTGTAGCTCTTAATATCCTTCAACAGCAGTCGAAGTTGTTAATTTATTATTCCAACTCATATTCCTTCGAAATACTGTATAATATTATGGGAGGAGGTTTAACTTCTTCCTTTTGTGGAACAGCATTACTAGTCTCCACCATCGGTAGATGACCAAATCAATTGAAAGAGGAATGTAATTTTCAGGAATTGTGTTAGTTATCATTGGTGTGCGTAACAACGGCACCGTTTGCCATGCGGACTGACTGTAATGGAATCTATAATATCAAAATTACTGCTACTTTCCCGAGGGCTACTCATATTTTCTATGATATCATCTCTATCATCTACCTTCATGATGACTTCTGTGGATCTCTTTTGGAACATTTTAATGGTCTACACTTCTGTTTACCTGGGTGTTGTTTATATTTACCGCTTTGCAGCTGATTGGTTGCTATGTGAAACAGCCTGAAGTTGGTACATAGCAACGTTTCGATTACTAGGTTGCCTAGCTTGTGCCTCACACTATCAAAGTAACTAAAAAATAAAATCAAGTTCAAACAACATAAATCTTGCACAACAAATAATTAAAATTTCTGACTTAAAATCACAATCCATATAATAAATCACAAAATTTCAAAAAGAATCACATAAGTTATCTATCAACTTACTCTCACAGTAACAGCTTACCTCCATAAAGTTCTTAGGAAGAACAAATTCAAAATAATTAAAAATGACTAGTTTATATTTTAAAAATTTAATTATAGCTTACACTGATGAAAATAATAGTATGCATTGAATGGTATAATTTACACTTAATTTAGAATAAAAAATGTTTTCATAGTAATTATTTTATTCTTATAATTAATTTCTAAAATATGAAATAACTACATTTCGTGAAATTTAAAAAAGGTAGTATTGTTCATTTAAATTTTAAATAGCATAAACAAAAAGAATAAACCGAGTGCCCTGTAAATTGGAAACAGTGTATAAAGCCTAATGCATAATTTCTTACAGAAAGTGGTACAATTATTTTTTGCTTATGGAATAACCTCTTCCATTCTTATTATGGTTGTGATAATATATATGAGTCGCAAGAGACATCATTTAAGAGTTGCTTATTCTAAGAGTGAGGATGGTTGATTGTATGATCATTCTAAAGTATCTTTTAGGGCTAAATTTTACCTGCATTTTGAAGGACTATAATATAACTTACGCAGTACATTATGCTATCGTGTTCTTGAATGGTTGCATATATTTGTGTCAAGTTGACTATAGCCGTTAGACATATAAACCAAAATAAAGACTTTCCATGTGAAGAACGTCCATTTTTTACAGAATATTAAAACTGAATTTCTTCTATGCCTTTGTATGATTTTGAAAATATTTTGTTTTGTTTATTGTTATTCTAAGTGGTTTATTTTTCAGTTTTTTTATATAACATTTTTGAGAATAAATTATTTCATAAAAGTGTTTGATTGAAAGATCTATAAATAGAACTTATACAAAATTGTTAAAAAAAAAATTGGTAAAATTCTTATATGATTATGTTGGACAGGAATACTAATAATTGCACAAAATTCAGCAATGCTACTGACAATTATTTTTTTTTTTTTTGAGCTGCATCAAACCAGTCATTTGCAGCTCTCTAAGATTCCCTATCTAGTGCTAGTCATTTCATTTCAGTATACCCCCTACTTCCTACATCCCTAACAATTTGTTTTACATATTCCAAGCATTGCCTGCCTACACAATTTTTTCCTTCTACCTGTCCCTCCAATATTAAAGCGACTATTCCATGATGCCTTAATATGTGGCCAATATGTCTGTGTCTTCTTTTAACTATATTTTTCCAAATGCTTCTTTCTTGATCTATTTACCTCTTCATTTGTCACTTTATCCACCCATCTGATTTTTAACATTCTCCTATAGCACCACATTTCAAAAGCTTCTAATCTTTTCTTCTCAGATACTCCGATTGTCCAAGTTTCACTTCCATATAAAGCGACACTCCAAACATACACTTTCAAAAATCTTTTCCTGACATTTAAATTAATTTTTGATGTAAACAAATTATATTTCTGACTGAAGGCTTGTTTCGCCTGTGCTATTCGGCATTTTATATTGCTCCTGTTTCGTTCATCTTTAGTAATTCTACTTCCCAAATAACAAAATTCTTCTACCTCCATAATCTTTTCTCCTCCTATTTTCACATTCAGTGGTCCATCTTTGTTATTTCTACTATATTTCATTACTTTCGTTTTCTTCTTGTTTGTTTTCATGCGGTAGTTCTTGCGTTGGACTTCATCCTTGCAATTCATTGTTTCTTCTAAATCCTTTTTACTCTCAGCTAGAATTACTATATCATCAGCAAATTGTAGCATCTTTATCTTTTCACCTTGTACTGTTACTCCGAATCTAAATTGTTCTTTAACATCATTTACTGCTAGTTCTTTGTAAAGATTAAAAAGTAACAGGGATAGAGAACATCCTAGTCGGACTCCCTTTCTTATTACGGCTACTTTCTTATGTTCTTCAATTATTACTGTTGCTGTTTGGTTCCTGTAAATGTTAGCAATTGTTCTTCTATCTCTGAACTCTAATTTTTTTTTAAATGCTGAACATTTTATTCCAGTCTATGTTATCGAATGCCTTTTCTAGGTTTATAAATGCCAAGTATGTTGGTTTGTTTTTCTTTACTATTAATCTGAGCCCTAAAATTGCTTCCTTTGTTCCTATACTTTTCCTGAAACCAAATTGGTCTTCTCCTAACACTTCTTCCACTCTCCTCTCAATTCTTCTGTACAGAATTCTGGTTAAGATTTTTGATGCATGACAAGTTAAGCTAATTGTTTTGTATTTTTCACATTTATCTGGTCCTGCTTTCTTTGGTATTATGACAATAACACTTTTTATGACATCTGACGGAACTTCCCCTTTTCTATAAATATTACACACCAGTGTGTATAATCTATCAATCGCTTCCTCACCTGCACTGCGCAGTAATTCTACAGGTATTCCGTCTATTCACGAGCCTTTCTGCCATTTAAATCTTTTAATGCTCTCTTAAATTCAGATCTCAGTATTGTTTCTCCCATTTTATCCTCTTCAACCCTCACCTTCCTCTACAACACCATTTTCTAATTAATTTCCTCTGTATAACTCTTCAATATAGTCCACCCACCTATCAACTTTACTTTCATATTATAAATCAGTGTACCATCTTGATCTAACATATCATTGGATTTTAATTTATGTACCCCAAAATTTTCCTTAACTTTCCTGTATGCTCCGTTTATTTTACCAATGTTCATTTGTCTTTCCACTTCTGAACAGTTTTCTTTAATCCACTCTTCTTTTGCTAGTTTGCACTTCCTGTTTATAGTATTTCTTAATTGTCGACAGTTCCTTTTACTTTCTTCATCACTAGCATTCTTATATTTTCTACGTTCATCCATCAGCTGTAATATATCGTCTGAAACCCAAGGTTTTCAACCAGTTTTCTTTGTTCCACCTAAGTTCACTTCTGCTGATTTAAGAATTTCTTTTTTAACATTCTCCCATTCTTCTTGCAGTATCGCCTGGCTTTTTCCATGTGTATATTCTTCTATTATGATTTTTAAAATTGGGTGTTGGCAATTACTAAATTATACTTCATGCAAAACTCTGTTAGTCAGTCCCCTCTTTCATTCCTTTTGCCAACACCCAGGAGGGAAATATTTCCTTCCTTGCCTTTTCCAATGCTTGCATTCCAATCTCCAACTATTATTAAATTTTCATCTGCTTTTACGTGTTTAATTGCTTCATCAATTTCTTCGTATACACAGTCTACCTCATCATCATCATGGGCACTTGTAGGCATATAAATGTTAACAATCGTTGTCGGTTTAGGTTTTGATTTTATCCTTATTACAATGATTCTATCGCTATGCATTTTGAAATACTCTACTCTCTTCCCTATCTTCTTGTTCATTACGAAACCTACTCCTGCCTGCCCATTATTTGAAGCTGAGTTAATTATTCTAAAATCACCTGACTAAAAGTTATTTTCCTCTTCCTACCAAACCTCACTAATTCCTACTACATCTACATTTATCCTATCCATTTCCCTCTTTAAATTTTCTAACTTACCAACCTTTATTAAAATTCTAACATTCCACGCTCCGACTCGTAGAATGTTATTTTTTAATTTTCTAGTAAATTCTTCCTTAGTAGTTCCCACCCGGAGATCTGAATGGGGGACAAGTTTACTTCCGTAATATTTTACCAAGGAAGGCGCCTCCATCATTACTATATGAAAATGCAGAAAGCTACATTTTCTTGGAAAAAAAGTAGCTGTAGTTTACCATTGCTTTCAGCTGCGCAGTACTCAGAGGACTGAGTGATGTTGATTTGGCCGTTTAAGTCGTCCTGACCTACGCCCTTAACAACTACTGAAAGAGCTGCTGCCCTCTTTCAGGAATTATTCCTTAGTCTGGCTCTCAACAGATACCTCTCCGATATGGTTGCACCTTCGGTCCAGCTACTCTGTATCACTGAGCACTCAAGACTCCTCATCAACGGCAAGGTCTCATGATTCATAGAGTGAGGACAATTAATATAAATCTTAAGAAAAAAATTTAAGTTTTAAGTTATTTATATTTTCGGTTATATTTTTTTAATATTGGTCATAAAAACATTATATTGATGCAATATCGAGATTTTATTCTAAATAACCAACAGTTCACTCATTATATTTTTTTCCAAGAAAGTTGTATGTTTACTACAAAATTAAATTCATTTAGTGTTGTTCCTGAAAGTAAAAAAAAAAAAATCATTTATGATTTACCGATTTAATTCTATATGAATATATCCCATTCCATTTTAAATTACATGGGTGAGTTTTATCATCGTATTTACGATACGTTTTAGAAAAACAACATTCATCTACACAAAAATATGTAGGCTAATTGAAAATATTAATTACTTATCTATGTACGAATACGAACATTTAGGAAAGATTTCATTCACGAATCGTTAATTTGAGAAGTAATAATATATTTTTTTTGTAATTTTGGCATGAATTATATCCCTTCAGCGCTATATCCTCCTTTTCGAAAATGTTTTATTAAAATTTTGAATCTTGAGAAATACGAGGTATTCTAATTGCATTCTAGGTTCTTAAATTCACAAATTAATAAAGATCTGTTAAAACTAGACTAGTCAGTTTATCTAATAAAAAAAAAATTTTTTTCTTAAAAATTATTCAAAATTTTTTTCGAAAACTGTTAACCCAAGAATTAGAAGATTGAATTTTACACTATTGTCCGTTGATCTAAACGTCTTAAGATAAGTTTACACGGAAAAATTAAAATTTTTGTCCAAATCACAATTTGTGTTCGGCTGGTTTAATTTACATTATATCTTTTGATAAAAATAAAGAAAACTTGAAAATACACCAGTCTACTTTTTTTAAATTTAAATTACAGTTCGCTAGAAATATTAAAAATTTCCTTTGAGTAGTTGGTTTCTTTACTTTTTTGAAGAACATTTTTTTTTAACTTTACATGGTGTAACTTGATCCACAAAATGGAGGATTGTTTTTATTTTCATTTTATTCTAATATTTCTGAAAATATCTGAGTGATTTAATACGCATAACCACAATTAAAACTTTTGTGTGAGGAAAATTTTAATTCAATATTAAAAAACAAAAAAAAAATACAAAAAAATCAGAAATTTTCGTAAAAATTAATGGACTGTAACTCCATTCTTATCATCTATATAATATCAGACAATGTAAACATATAGAGATTGATGATTGTTATTTTTCAGCTTTTTTTCCCCGATACGATACGATGTCTGAAGTAATATTAATTTCTACCATTCATCCGAAAGATTTTGTATTTCATTCAAAGTTGGCATTTTTCCATAATATTCATACCTCAACATATAAAAAGTATGGCAATTGTAATTTGTCGTCAGCCTGTAATTAAAAATATAAATAAATAAATATTTTCCGAAAAACCTTTTTGTAATTGTTACCCTTTTGAAAACAATCATGTTATCAGATTTAAAAATTTAAAAAAAAAAATATTTTTTTGAATATTTTTTAATCATCTTTCGAGAATGAAAATTTAAATTAAAACAAAGTTTCTTTCATTTCACGAATTTCAGTAATAATTTAAAGTAATAGTAATTTAAAGTATAATTTCAGTATAATTTAAAGTAGTATTTAAAGTATTTAATAATTAAAGTATACTTAATTTTAAGTATAGTAAGTATAATTTAAAGTATTAAAGTATTTCATTCTAATTATCGAGCAATTAATAAATTATTTTATTTCAGTATTAGTAAATTAAAATTATTGAGTCTGTTTACTTTTCATATTACAAGATTTTTAATATAAAAAATTAGATTGTTCTTAATATTATATATTGAAATATTTTAGAATTTTTTGGAATTTAGAACTAGCTCTTTGATGATTTGTCTACAGTTAAAATATTTATCGTAAAGATAATCTTTTTTAATGATTCTAAATATATGAAATATTTTTTCCCAAACAGTTAAAAAGAGATTTGCGTACATGAATAATTAGGCCTAATGGGTATAGGGAAAGTTTTTAATTCATGAATTTAAAAATCAATTTCAATCATGAATTAATAAAAGTCGTGTTAACCTTATACGGTAATTCTCAATAAGCATGTCGTTTAAATATACTGCTACACAATGAAATTCTAGTAAAGTTACTTATTTATTATGTAAACAGCGAGGAAAGAGTAGTGCTATTTCCTTGGAAAGAAAGTATCTTTAGCTTTAAAATTGGCTTTCATTCTTCATTTTATTAGTCCAGCTTTCAATAGATTTTATTTATTTTTATTTATTTTTTGTTTACCAGGAGTTTTAAATAATGATGTTGACTCAAATGTCATCTGAAGAAATTTTATAATTTAAAGATTTTTTTTTAGTAAGAAAATATAAATAGAAATATTTAATAAGAAAAATTCTGTCCTGTTCCGAGGCTGCCGTAGAGAATCAACAATTGTTCTCTTTTAGTTCCAAACCCAATCCCTATTATCTGGTCGATGGACCAAATAATTCATTAAAGGAAATTTGATGAGCCAACTTCTAATCACAAGGCAGCAATTCTGATATTTGTTCGCCTCGGATATTTCAGTTCCCCAGTACCCTGATATCTTGGAAACACTTCCCTATTTCCCAGCTGGACAGGCGTCCGGTGTTAGTTTACAAACTTCACACGGATCCCAGTTAATAAAATGCCTGTTAATAAAATACTTTGAATGATTATACTCTAACTGATTAAATTGTAAAACCGAAAGCTGTAAAATAAGTTGTTTCTCTTTTTCTAAATTTTACAGATATCTTCATAAGTTAGATTATTTAGTTTAGAGTTCCATATTTCAATATGGAACTACCAATCCTTAAAGAAATGAAATAAGGAATCCTGAAAAATAGGATTGAATAAATGGTGAAACATTTCCATCAGTGTGGAATTTATGCTTACCAGTCTATAACCGAAAATTATGTAGAAAATTTTCCTAAAAGAACTGAATAATGTACTCAAATCCAACAAAATGTATATAATATTGCAGATTTTTTTAAATTTGTTTAGGAATAAACTATATATTCTATTATTCCTTTTTAGCGTTTCTGCAAAGTTTTTCTAGGTTAAGGGAGAAAAAATTTGGTAATATGTTTTGTATAGGCTATACTTCTTGACGCCCATCTACCAGTAGTACATAAATATTGTTAGAACAAAATTCATCTTTTCTATATTATGATCCTAGGTTCCGATCGTTAAACTTGGTTTTAAAGTATACATACTTAATCGATGTTATTTATATATCCGTAAAACTTCTATTTCAACCTAGGATAGCTTAACAGTAGTGACTAATAAAAATAACAGAAATTAAAAAAAAAAATTGTAGTTGTAATAGTAATAATAAAAATTTTAAAATGGTAACAGGACTTTCTAACTTGTATGTATGTTAACTTTGTAATCACGTTGCCAGTGTGTGGCCGGGAGCACTTATTCTTTGTAATGCAGGTTACGTGTGATGTATAAAAATTAAGTTCTTTTCATCAATAAAAGTCCAGTTTTTTGTTATAAGCTTGACCTTAAGTTATAAAATGTTAACCTCATAACTTTATAAATATATTACGGTAAATATTGTTGAAATATCACATCGATAATTTAAAAATATTAAGTCCTTTTTTTAGTATTTTTTATATCCTTCATTCCTAAGTAATTTTTTGTCATATTAATCTATAGATTTTATCATTGTAATTAAATATAATACAAAGAGAATTAACATCGATTGTTTCTAAAAAAAAAAATTTCCTACAAATTTGTAATCGATAACAGAATAAAATTTTCTAGTAATTTCAGTGATCACTTTTCCCGTTTCAACTTTCTCGGAAGTGAACGGGAAAAACAAGGACCAGTAATTTGTTTTAATTATCTAAACTAAGTACTTATAATTTACTTTTTAATTTATTTCTGCAATAATTACAATTAATTTTAAAACTGATCCTGTTTTTAAAAAGAGAACTTATTGTGAAAATTTTAACAGTTCGTTTTCAACGTAAGATAAACATATTTTTACGCTCATTACTGACAGAATAATCACTTAAAATGATTAATGATGGCTTTTTATTACTAACTTCATATTTAATGGTGAAATTATAACTTAACAAAGTTTTCTCTAGCTAAAATATATTCACATGAAACATTTTTCGAAAGGTTTTTAATTAAGAAGTCTATTGTTGTATTTTACAAGTTTATTCGTAATTTACTTAGGCGATGTTTTCAGTTTATTTAGACATTTTTTTTTAAATTGGTGAAATATTGGTTTAATGTCTTCAATAATGATAAACTTTGCGATATTAAATAAAATGTAATAAGGAAGTAAAATCTTGACAAATTTATTTCAGTATATTTATGTAACGACGTATACAACAGTCTACCTGGTAACAAGTTTTAACTTCAACAATTTTCCATCAGATACATAAAGCCTAAAAGCACTGGAGTAAGAAGAAAACCAACTATTTAAACGTACAAATCAATTTTTATTTTCCCTCTTCGGCATACATTCTTCATTTTACCGTACCCAGCACGTTTCCCTTAATTTAGCAGACACATTTGTTTTTTTCCTTTCATATCATTTATAATATGAAATTTAATAAGTTATTTCATAATTCTTCCTACCTTTCTCACATTTTTCTCTACTATTAACTTGACTTTTAGAAATTATTTATGCCTTAATATATGTTCAAAATAATTATATTTTCTATTTATTACAATAACAATCTTACCCATCTCAGACTTTCCTTGACTTTTCTGACTTATCTTCAGTGTTTAGTCTACAGTACAGAAGATACGTAAATTTCATCTATGCTATCTAATTCTATCTAATTTTTATATAATTTGTTAATGATCTATCCGGGCTTTTTCTGGTGAACTAATTGCAAAAAACGTTGAGGAAAAATATTTAGAAATTTAATTAGCATATAGCATCCTGTACATAAACTTTATAATAAATTAATGAAAATATTTTTATTTTTTCATCATCTTCACGAATTATTTAATCAGTTTATCCCAGTTTTTTAAAAGTCGCAACTCTCTTGCGATCTTCTGATAGCTAATTAGGGTCTACTTATTAATAAATACGTAAAAGCACGTGCGCGCTTATTTATTATGTATTATCTAAACATTTGTAATGTTTAAACATATTTAACTAAACTGCGTACTTAAAAATTTACATCAAATGTTATTATCGAAATAAATGTAAAATAATAATAATCGAAATAAATGTAAAGTACTCTGCTAGTTAGGACTTAATAACACAATATCCGAATGTTTTTAAAAATTCAGTTCACAGAAATGCCGGAAGTTTGTTGAACAAAAATGCCATGTGCTAATTGGTTGGTAACTTGAAGCAAGGTACTCTTGTCTAGGTAATGACCACCTTACAGGACGGTTTCGGGGGAGGTGGTACGAGAACTGGCAGGACTACCTTCAGTGAGGTTATTGATTGAGAAACGAAACCAGAGACGTAGAGGACTGGCACCAGGAGAAACCAGGCAGCAGCTTACAGCGGCCTGGCAAGAACAGTGGGACACGGCGGAGAAGGGTAGGTGGACCTGCAAGCTCATCGCACGGATTGAATCGTGGCAAAGCAGAAGGCATGGGGAGCTGAATTACTACCTTACACAGTCCTCACTGGCAACGGCGATTTTGGAGCTTACCTGCACAGATTCCGCCTACGTGCAGACCTTGGGTGTGTCTACTGCGGGGAAGTAGATACCCCAGAGCACACCTTCTTGGACTGTGGAAAGTGGGTGCCGCTACGGAGAGACCTCAGGGTCCTCCAACTGACACCGGATAATATGCTGGAGCATACGTTCAGGGGAGATAGAGAGTGGCTTGCAGTAGCAGAACTAGCCACAAAGATTCTGTGAGAGAAGGAGCAGGGTGGACAGCTGAACAGATAGTAAGAAGAAACGGGATGTAACCATGTCTAGGGTGCCGTGGCTGACTCAACTCAAATGAGGAGGCGAGGATCCCCGATAATAACATGTGGATCGCCCACAGAACACAGAAGACCAACGTACACCTCAAGAAGTGAGGTGTAGCATACCGAACTGGAGAGCGAAGGGAGGACAGAGAGCCCTCTGCAGAGCTGGCGTTCGTTCGTGCTTGCATGGATGGGCGACAGTGATGATGCACGGAGACTCTGAATACACTGAGCTCGAAGGCACCTCCTGGGGCTGACTAATGCTTAAATGCGGTTTCCGGCCTCTGGAGGGGATGAGATGGAAGTTTAGTCGGTAGGCCGCAGGCTACATACGCCGTAACATCTGCGGAACCTGTTAGCGAGCCCGCCACTTTATCCGTAAATGGGATTACTCCCCTAACCAGAGGAAAAAAGGTAACGACCACCTGGAAACAGAAAGTGTCTGTGCCATTTGCGAGCTAGTAAATTAACACCACTCCGTCGATAAAAAATAAAAAAAAAGTGATGTGAAAGATGCTATAAACTCATCATTAATCAAACGGTTATAAACATTTTATTCAAATCAAAACATAATTGTACATTACATCGTTTAGATAATTTCAAGAATAGTCAGGTTTTCTATTCCAATAAAAATTCACCTGGAAACATCATGAACAACCGTAAAGAAGCCTTGATCAGAACAAATTGTAAATAAAAATGAAACGTAGTTATAGTCAGTTTTAGTGTATACAAATAACTAATCTATCAAAGAATAGCGATAAAACTAGTAAAACATAATAAAGAAATAAAAACCGAGAAAAATCAAAACACCAAAGCGTATGGTATTATAAAAGTACACTATTTTTTATTCCTGTTCCTAAAAATTGTTTTAATTTGATTGTTAAATAATTATTCAATAAGATGTTATTATAAATAAGATTATCGAAGATGTTTTGTAGGGCCTTTGATTTTGCTTTTGAGTATTATAAGGAATTAACTGTGTTTTGCTGAATGAACGTAATTGAAAATGAGGAATTAATTACAATTGTGAAAGGTTAAGTATTATCGGGCTTATAAGAGGATGGGAAAAATGTAAATGTACCCACCTCTAATTTGTGAGGGATAAAGAATTCATAAAAAAAGGCAATCTGTGCATCACACTGCTATTGCAGATTCTAAAATACAGTTAATCTATAAGGCACAATTTAATCCGCATTTATAATACTGTTTAGAAATTATAGTAGAAATCACCCCTCTCTGCATTTAGTATGGATGAGATGAAAATGAAACATTATCGGAAATATTCAAATATATACGGAATGTTGAGGTTAGTCCTGTGATATCGAGGGTTTTAGGAATCATGTTGCGAAAAATTTTTAACAGGCCTAAATTTATAATTTGATTGTTATACTTTTTATAGAGCATGAGCTCAATTCTTTTCTTCAGTTACTTATTCCACAGTTGTTACCATGGTGATTAGAATGTAGTGCAAGTAATGATTAATTGTGGAAGATTAAAAAAAAATTATCGGGAATATGGTCATCTCCTTCTGGATTTTCCTTAATTGATATGAAGTAACCCGTAACTGAAATAATAATTATAATTAATAATAATTATCAATAAGGAAATTAAAAATAATAATTGCCAGTGCTTATTTGCTAATTGATCATTTGCTCAGTTGCTAAATGCAAGTCTCATTTGTATATAATATCGCTTTATACAAACTTGCAGATAGAAGGCCACATAATGAATATACATTCTAATAATAATCATTATTTGTCTAATTATAACTCATATAAATATTATTATCGATTAAATAATTACTAATTTGTGAAGTATTCGGTTTTAGTTAGTAAGGTAAAAAGAAGAATGAATTTTACAATAGATTTGTTTTACAGGATGAAAATAGTTATTTAAAATTTCAAAGTTTATAGTCAATCGGGTTTGGAATAAAGGCTTCCCAATATTATTTCTAAACAGTTTTTGCTTCGTACTTCGAAACCCCATTGACCACAAAAGTTGTAATTTGGCCCAAATATTTTTCTGTATTTATATACGGGTATATCTCAGTTTTGGCCTGATATTCAATTTCATCGAACAAGTTGGAGGCATCATGTGTTCATTTTTTATTTTTTATAAACAATGATTTTTTAGCCTTATTTGATTAAATTACACCAACTCCAGGACCGTATTGATGTAAATAATTACCCCAGTATATAAAATGTTAAGCCCGGAAAAAAAAGATTGAATAGGACCGTAATTAAAGTATCAATATTTTTAAACTTTAATTTTTAAGATTGTAAGTCCAACTGTACGTAATATTAATTTAGACGAATAGGCTCCGTAGGACCTGACTAAGAATTTAAAAAGACGTTTTTTTAAGAATTTAAAGAAATGTTTTTTAATTTTTTGTAATTTCTGATACTTTAACTGTTTTTCGAGTTGTGAGTGTTATTAAATATGTTGTATAGGTTTGCTGTAGACCATGCGAGTCCAATAAGACTCAAATATTTAACAAACAACTTTTACTTTTCAGCAATTATGCTCTAAATAGAGTATAATTTTGATGATACAAATGTCATTTGGTCAAGGGAGAAAACGCGAGCACAAAACGTTTAGAATGTGTTTCCAAATATTTTGGGAATATTGTTTTTTTTTTTTTAAGTATAGTTTTAATGCACCATTATTTTTTACGTAAAGACGTAATTTGATCGAGGTCAAATTTCTTTACTGAACATTTTGATTTTTTTCACAATTGTACTCTAAACATTGTATAATTTTGGCATCAATATTTAGAAATCTTATAGCGAATTTGCAATAAAAATTTGACAAGGTCAAAACCGGGGAAGTTATGCAACCCTTGTCGGATTTTTTAAAATTTTTAATTGACATTAGAAAAAAATTAATAAAATAAAAAATAATATTTAAGTTACTTAATATTTGTTCAGTCAGATAACATAGAATTTTTTTACGAGTACATTGTATGTATCTTATCATTGAATATATTCCAGGGATTGTTAAAGCTCCTAAAACTTTTCTAAAATAAAAAACCTTAAAATTATTTATATTTGATTACCCGTACTGGTGAATTACCCGTCATGATGAAATAACGAATACATAGAAGTATTCGTTATTTCATCATCATATTTGTACATAATTGTTATTTGTCGTCTTAACATGAGGATGCACAATGACTATTTAATGCTATTATAAGTGATTGTATCATTATAATTTACCGTATGTTAGGCGCAAATTGCACAATAATCATTTATGTATGTACTACATAAAGATGTGAAATAATTATTACCGTATTATAATAATTTAAAAAAACATTATAATTATTTTTAAAGTATACGCATTTCTAACCATATTTTACTAAAAAAAAAAATGCAAGCAATTCATGATCGACATCTAGACTGTAATCTAATGAAAAAAAGCATCTAAATTAAAATATAAAAATTTATTTCGTATTTAGCATTTTTAGCCGTCTAAATACACTTTGGAAAGATAAAGAGATCATTTACCAAAAAAATTGCTGTTATATTTTTTTGGAGTTATGTATTTTTGTGTAATCTGTCTTAGCATTCGTAGATTAAATGCACATTAAGAAAATAACAGTTAAGCTTGGTCGTTCTCAAACCGACCGTTCTAAAACAATGCTTTTATTCCATTACAGAGACTATTTGATTGTTCTTTAATATCCATCAGAAACAACATGGATGTTCAAATCCAGTTGCTGCTGTATTTACAAAATTTAATGAAAAAAAATCGTATCCTTACTGATTACAGATTTATATTAATATATATTTCTTTAATGTACGTATATATAGTTTTATTTTTCCTTGATAATAAAACACTTACATAATCACTATTCATTTTGTTAAGCAAAGGAGGACTAATATTTCAAATTTATGTTTTTAACAAAAAAGTAGTTCATCAGATGTGACGGAATTGAATAAAGATAATGCTTTTCTATACATACATTTACACAGTTTCCTTTTGCAAATATACATATTAATTTTTTTTATTTTGGGGAGGGGGAAATTTACGGAATAATTATAATTTATTCGAAAACTTTTCTTTTAAAAAAATTTGAAATCTGAAAATAAACTTTTAAGATAAGGAAATCCAAATTTTTTCTGAATGAAGACAAGGAGCCTCTGAACAAATTTCTGATTCTGCATTACTGAAGAAACAAATAACGCTCACTTACTTCAGAATTATAAACAAAAACGTACAGTATACAAAATATTATAGGAGATCCAGTGTTAGCCGAGGGCACACGTAACGCTCAAAATTGTGCTACACAAATTTTTCGATGCTAATATTTGAAACTTCATATGTATCCGAATAAACAAATTCAAAGTATTTTTCACAAAGAACGCAATGAATCTTTTTATACAATTTTACGCCTAGCATGTACAAAGAAATTGATCACCAGATATTTTCCCCCTAATAACTTTTTGTTACAATCATAATCATTAATCAAAATACTGGGAAAGAACAATCTTTATCACTTCAGTCACGTTAATTGAAAATCATGCATAGTAACTCAGCTAAACTTGGATGTAATATAAGGAACACATAAGAAATCAATCTTTCAACCGGCTTATTCACTGGTAATCACGGTTTATGTTATTACAAATAAAAGTTCGTCTGGTTTTTAACAGTTTTTCTTAATATAAATATAAAAGGTTACAAAATCGTGTTTTCTGTACATTTAGTGAATTTTATTATTAAAAAAACAAAAAGAAACTAAAAATACAGACTGTTAATCAAAATTATAAATAAGAATTTAAAGAATTTTAATATTTAAAATTATACGTTAAGGTTTATTATAATACTTTTAAGGTTTAAATTAAATTGCAGATAATTTTTAATTATCTGCCATTTAATTTAATGTGGTGTAGTCATGAACAGACTCAGACCAACCATTCCTGAGCTGTGTCGTTAATTAAACCCCAACTATCAAAGTGGTTACTGGAGGAGGCGGTCCATCCCAGCGATGGTGCTGTTGGACGTAAGTAATGCGTTCAACTCACAGCCGTTCGGGTGGCTGGTTCAAGAACTTACGAGACGGAACATCAGGCCATATTTGGTTAGGCTCATTCAGAACTACCTTGAAGGGAAGACGGTGATGCGATGTGCAGAGAGTAGGGATGTGGAGGCTACTATGCAAGCTGGGATATCCTAGGGCTCTGTCCTTGCACCTATTCTGTGGAATGTAGCATATGACGGACTCTTCAGGCTGCAGTACACTGAGGGTGTATACCCTACCGGACTCACAGATGATCTCTTCCTGGTCGTAACTGGAAGGACAGAAGACGAGGTTATGGCTAGAGGTTATTACCATTGGACCGAGCTGCTCGAAACGACGGCTATTAGTGTCGGTGGCGAGGTCAGTGGTGTTACACGCGGTGTCAGTCTGGAAGAGAGCACTGCAGAAGAAGATAGGCAGGCGTAGGCTTGTCGGATTGCAAAGTCCTCTAGCCATTAGTGTGTCTAGAGCTTATCGGACAGACTCGACAGAGGCGGCGCTAGTGATAGCTGCCTTGTCTTCGTTCGACCTAGTAGCAGAAGAGATCAATAGGAGATCAGAGGGCATGCCAAGGGGCCAGGCAAAACAGATGCCACTGGAAAGCTGGCAGACGAGATGGGTTAGGTCAGGTGGATAGGTAGACATGGAGGCTAATCCCGGAGTTGAAGCCGTGGCTGACAAGAAGATAAGGAGAACTGGTCGTTTGAGCTGTTACAATTCTTTTCCGGTCACGGCTGCTACAATAGAGAGGAAGCGGAAGAGGTCGGATTGGTGCTTCTACTGCGAGTGCAGTGAACTTGGCGGAACACACCATCTTCCATTGCGCCAGATGGATCAAGGAGAGAAGGGACATACTTGCTCCTCGCGGTGGTTGGCGAGGTTATCCCTGACAATGTCGTAGCAGCTATGCTGCATGGTCCTAGAAATTTGGCCTTGATCACTGGCATGATTGGTGGTATTCTGAGAACGAAGGCTTTTTAAGAACTACAATAGGAGGATGATGGTGGATGAAAAATCTGGTGGGGAAGAGGAGTAATTGGGCGAGGCAAGGGATTGCAAAAGACCATAGACCCGATGGGGGTACTCCTTCGGGGGGTCCCCATTAGTGGCGAGGTAAGGAGTAGACGTAGTTCCGGCCGTCCGGATGGTGCTACTGGGAACGGCATGGCCTGGCCCAGCGTGTTTAGAGGCAATGATTAGAGGCAATGGCAAACAGATGGTTAGAGACTACTGAAGAGTCCACAAACCCGGTGGGAGTCTCCTTCCAGGGGAACCCTAACTAGAAGCGAGGCATGCAGAAGACCTAGTCCCGGTTGTCCGGGTGGTGCTGCTGGGAACGGCGTAGCTGAGTCCAATATGGTAGTTAGAGACAGTGACACCCTCCCAGGGCCGATTTATGCTGGAAAAGCGGGTCCGGCTTTGGGAGGGCGGGTTGAATGGAGGCAAAAAACTACCAAAGTACACCGGCATCTATAGTCTAGTTTTCGAATCCGTATAAAAGCAACCAAAATTTTACTAGGATTTGAACCTGAGAACCTTCGATTTCAAGATCAGCTGTTAAAAAGTGATTTGCGATGACGAGTTTACCATTAGACCAGCCCGGTGTGATGAAGATTTAACATAGAAAAAATGTATAATTATAGTGTAGATCGTGTTTTAAGATATCGAACAGAACCCAATCCTACATATAAAAAAGAAATAATTGAATGTTTTGGTTACAATACATTTTTTAATTTCTTCATAGGCGTAGCACGAAGGTAAATCTGTTTGTCTAATACACTGTTACAATAATTAATAACAAAGTATGAACTTTTCTCTTATATTATAAAAAAGTACTTTTGTCTAATTTTAGTTTAGAAATGCAAAGTTGGTATTTTAAGTCATCATTCAAACACTGTGAGCGGTCTTTTAATGATGAATTAGAACCATCTTTTAGAAAAAATATTTTTTTTATTTACCAATGTCTATGTTTATACGGTAACTACAAAAAGAGAAACGAGTTTTCTCCAGATTAGTAAATATAGAAGAACAATAAGCAAATAAAGAATTTAGTACATTAAAAAAAAACACACTCATGGTACATCCTCCATCTTTTATATAAAATAAGTTGGTTATTTACTATTATTATACAATCTCCTATTTAGAAGAACGTATAATTTAGAAAGATTTTTTTTATAGCTTTTATTGCAGTGCTTGGGTGAATGTTTAACTAAATAACTGTGTACCCAATTACTAGAAAGGTTTACTTAGCAAATCAAGTATTATAAACATGACAAGCAAGTTGACTATAACTTTTTTTTGCTATCATAAAAAAACTAAATCTCAATAAACTATGTGGTAGCACTCTACTTTGCTGCAGTTCTAGTTGATGTCAGTGGTAGTTGATTCTATTTTCCTAATAAGATTTGATGTTTAGAAAATAACACAGCTTCTGTATAACTACATACCATTATTCGTTTGAATATCGATTTTATTATATAAAAAATTAATCTATCAAATAACTAGTTTTAATTATTACAGTGTAATATCAGAAATTTTGGTTGATATATGATTTTGTTTAAAATTTCAGTATCATTTTGAAAGAACTTTCGGTTATATAAAGAGAAAAACCTTAAAAGTTTACTACGAGTGTCATTTGGTTTTTCATTGGGTTGATTTTTTTACATTTATTAGAGTAAGTTAATTTAAATTTATTTTATCATTGTTGTATATAGCTTACTTGCGGTTAATAGAAATAAAAATAGTTTTAAAAAAAATCATATACCGATGCTTAAATTATACCAACATTTATACACCACATATTTATGTTGTTTTAATTTATTTAATGACTGTTAATAGGTTCATTATACGTCTATGTCCTTAGGGTTTCGTCAGTATTTTGCATTCATAGAATCTTATAACATATCTGGTTGTAAATTACCCATACTTCCTCAATTAAACATGATTTAAAATATAACTCGGTTCAAGAGTCGAAGATTTTGATATGATGGTTTTTGAATGAACTAATTGAAGGGAAGGAAGATCTAATAATCGAACGTGGAACGGCTAAAATTAATTAATAACGTATGTACTGAAGTAATTTCAATAAATTTATGTAGATTTTATAGAAGTAAATATCTGCAATCTATGCGCACAGCGTAAAGTGCACCAAAATTAGAAAATTATAATTGTTTTTTTCTCTGTATCTGACAGAATGGTGTATTAAAATATATAATATAATGTGAATGATACAACAGTTTTATATATATATATAAACTATGCATAAAAAATATATATAATATTATTTAGTTTATTCTATAGACTATATATATAGTTTATAATGTATACTATACTATATACTAGATATAGTAAATATATAGTAGTATTAAAAAAAAAATCAGCTACATGAGACAGCAATTTAAGAATTGCACTTCAAACGTTTCTATTAATTAATTAATAATATATGCCTTAGTAATAAATACCCCAGTGTTTCTTATATTAAATGTATTTTTCATGATTTTAACGTAAAATCGAGCCGTGGTAATTACGTTTAAATTGTAAATTATCACCATTACAGCGAAGTAATTTTCTACTCCGTCACATTTTGAATTTTTTTTTGCAGTTATGACAATTTGATTTTCCTAACGACGACTTTGTAGCGTATGCCTAAATTTTTTTTTCTATTTTTTTAAAAGTATTTCACGATTTTTTTTAATGTATGTTTTTTCAGTCGCTAAATGAAATTTAATTATTTTATTACAATTTGCTTTATACATATAATGATATTAAAATTACATTTTTACATAAACTTATGCGTGGTGTTGAAAACGTTTTTATTAGCTTTCGGTCTTCCATTAAAATATTCATCTGAATATAGTATTATTATATTACAGTAAAACTTTATTAGAATACACGAATAAATCTAGGTTTAGTTATAATGTTAGATTTAGGTAAAGTTTAAATTACAAAAAAACAACTGTATATACGTAAATAATAAATTTTGATGATATTTTCTGGAATCATAAAAATTTTAATTGGCTATAAATTTAGAATTAATTTAACTAGTGTAATTTAATTAATTTGTCAAATAATTAGCATTATTATAAATCTATTACTTTATTTAAAATAGGCGTAATCTTTCTTTTCTTTGTATAAGTTGTTTGAATTAACTTCAAGTACAATTTTGAATTAAAATACATTCACTTCAAGCAGGCTTTTATAATGAAGTACATGTTTTTATAAGTGACAAAAAAAATCATTTGTGTAGATGTGAATGGCTTTTAGTACTTTTTCTGTCTTCATAGTAGTAATCTAATGTTTTCACATATACCGTTAAGACTATTCTAATGTATAAGAACGAAGACAAGCAAAATCCTTTTTTATATTTGATGGCGTTCTATTTAATGTCATTAGAATAGGTTACCTATTTCATGTTTGTTCGTTTTAGTCATTTCAATCACATCTCTCTTAAAGGAAGAAATTATTTATAAACGAAATAATCAGTTATTATATTTAAAATATGAATTATAACAAAATATTTAAGGAAAGCGAGTGTAATGTAATTATTGTTTTAAAAATATTCTGTATGACCCTGAAATCAGTAATAATAGCATTTTTGCGGCCTTCAAATCTTCTCTAATTGTCGTCTACAACCATCAAATATAAAATGCATCTCGGGGAGCTAAAACTGAATTGTTAAGGAAAAATATTAACAAAATTTTCAGTGAAAATGTAATAAACTTCGTAGAATGATGATTCTAGTTAATAAATAATATAGATTAACAATCTCTCTAAAAGACGAGATTCTAGTAGATTCAGAAAATTACGTTTATATATTAAATAAAATTATATTACATTTGACATAATTATAATTCAATATTAGTAAATAATATTACAATATATATTGTTATATTCCGTAATTTAATAATAATAATAATATTTATTTTATATTTACATTCAAATTATATATTACATTATTTGATATATACTACTAGGGTACATCAAAGAAATTTTCTACTTATCAATTTAACACTATTAGCAATATCGTTAGTAGCGTTTAAGAAAAAAATGTATAATTTTTCCATACTCCTAAAAATAATAATAATAATTTATTTATTTATTTTGTTTTTTGTGCAACAGAACAGCTTTACAAAGCCTTCATATGTTGCACAGTATTACATGAAAATATATACAATAGTTACAATATCTATAAACAGTAGTTATAAGTAACAATTCATATATAAGTTGAAAATACAATATTTAAATACATAAATATCGGAATGCAATAATAAAAATAAATTATAAATTTACAACAATGGAAATAATAATTAATGTTTAAGTCACTATTTACAAAAAGTTTACAAAAATACATTAATTTCGTTCAAGAAACGAACTTGCGGCAAGAAATAATAATAGTTTATTTATTTATTTTGTTTTTGTGCAACAGAACAGCTTTACAATGCCTTCATGTTGCACAGTATAACATAAAAATATATACAATAGTTACAATATCTTTAAAAAGTTATAAGTAACAATTCACATATAAATTGAAAATACAATATTTAAATACATAAATATTGGAACACAATAATAATAATAAATTATAAATTTACAACAATGGAAATAATAATTAAAGTTTAAGTCACAATTTACAAAAGTTTACAAAATACATTAATTTCGTTCAAGAAACGAACTTGCGGCAAGAAAATCAGACCATCGCCTTTACCATCTTATAAAGCAATAGAAAATTTACGTATATAAGTTGATAAATGCAAGTTATGAGTCTGTGCATAATTATAAAATAATATTAATAAAATGGCCCAAAACAATTTTAATAACAATAACTGATATCTATCACATTATCCAGTAATAATAACTACAATTACAAAGAATAACCATTTAGTATTTACACAATTCAGAATTTATAATATACATAGTCAGAACATAATTTTATAATAATATATTTAAAACAGTAAGAATTACAAAGTAATACAAAAGAATAAAACCAGAGCAGTAAATAATTTCTATAAGCAGAAACTAATTCTGAATAAAACTATTTTATTAGTATAAAGTTAAAATATTATTTCGGAAGGTGAATTAAAAGGAAAAGGTTAATAGTTAGACACTGAAATAAGAATGAAAATGGATACAAATACACACACACACATATATACACACATACATATATATATATATATATATATATATATATATATATATACATATATATGCATATACACCATCTAGCATAACCTAGTCAGTGTTACCACCTATTGCTCGATGTATGTCATCAATAAATGGACGAGAAAAAAGATCTAATAGATCAGCGAAACTATTTGCCAGACCAAAGCATCTTAATACTGGAGAACACTCAGAAACTCTTCTAATGAAGTAGGGCCTAAAGCTCCTGATGTTCCGAAATGGCACCCGCAGTTGTAATTCACGACATTCCGGCATGGTGCCATGGAGGAGATCTGCAGCAAACTTCAAATCGAAAGCAGTTCGCCGATCTTCCAGTTTCTCTAGCTTCAAATCTCCGCATTGAGTAGCGTAGGAAGTGGTATCAAATTGACCAGGAAACCTGCATCTCAACGTCCAAAGCAGTTTCTTCTGGACGCTTTCAATCATATCGTTAGTGAAACCACGATCCCTGTTCCAAATAACCGTACAATACTCAGCAAGAGGACGAACAAGTGTTTTATACAGCAATATCCATGTGCTTATTAATATAAAACGACGACAAAGCCATCTCACAACACCCAAATTTCTTCTTGTCAATGAGGTGATGGCCTCAATATGACGTATAAAGGAAAGCTTCGTATCAAAAAAAGAACCCCTAGGTCCTTTATCTCCTCAACTCGCTCAATTCGAGAGTTGTCTAAGAAATAGACATGACGAGACCAATTCGTCTTTCTTGTGAAAGTCATCACCTTCGTCTTTTCAAGATTCAAAGGAAGACTGTAATAATAATAAAATAATAATAATAATAATAATAATAATAATAATAATAATAATAATAATAATAATAATAATAATAATAATAATAATAATAATAATAATACGGCTAATAATATCATGGTTATATATAAAGTAACATTAATTTTAACAAGAAAAGTAAGTAGTAACATTGTATATAACATTTTTATTTACCTGGAGGACGATTTACGTCATTTAATGATACTATCAGCAATAATATAGTCTAGACTGTTGTAAATAGTTGTTCTCGGCCAAGAAAAAGAGAGTTATGGTCATTTACTTTTTCCTCATTCGTTACACTAATGCTAAAAATATTTGTTTATATTTATCACATCGTCATCAAGTATAGTTTTGAGATTTATAAAAGATCTACATTTGTGTTTGAGTGTAAGTATACATCATTAACTACACATTTTGTTATTTGCACGACAATAAAAAAAAAAACAAATTTGAGGGAAATTTAGGCCGCTTTTAAAAATGAAGAAGTTATGATAAAGGTTTTGAGAACAGTAGGTTAATATAGTACAGTAGGTTATTTAACTACGAAAAAATAATTTTAATTTTAATTAATTAGTATTATTTTACGAAAATATAATTTATTCGAAACATATGTTAAATGTAGAGACCTACTTTCACACAAAAAAAAAAAAAAACATTTATTACACACAAAAAAAAAATAAACATAAAACGAATCTACCCTATGTAAACGATTTGTAGAAACGGGACCCGTATGATGTACAATTATTAACCATTTAAATACTATATATGGATAATTAAAGTCACGAACTCAACATGATAATAAGATCTACTTGCAAAAGCAACATATTAAACGTACGAGCATACTAATCTACAAATCAACTTTACTAGTCTATTGTAGAATAATTTTTCCTGTATTATTCTACAGTTGGTGGTGAAATAAAAAATCATTAATGATGGTGAATAATGAGACCTATGAGGTCTGTGGGTGAGAGATATGGGCAAATGTAGGAGGAACTTCCTGGTAGGTCTCCTTTTTCTTCGGTATAAAATATATGTACGCTATCCTACAATTTTATTCTTATTTAGATAATTGACTTTCTAAACTCTTCTACAGGATAATCGGTTCAAATGAAGAAATTATAACTATCTTTGGAAAAATGTTTACATAAAAATATAGGAATCCCCTTGTGTCTATGAGTATAATTCAAGCATTCAACAACGTGGGACATCGTTTACAAGATAAAGAAATAACTGTTCATAATCAGTTCTTTAGAATTATCAAGTCGTATCTCATAAACAGGTTTTTCAGAGTAAAATTACAAAAAGAGCTAACATATCTGTACTCTATACATGCAGGTACACCACAAGGAACGTACTGGGACCATTCCTAAAGGCAATAAAATTGGAAATGCAGATTTTCAAAAATAATTAAAGAAAACTAGATGGTGAAAGTACACTGTTGCGTACGGATGTCGTGAATAAAAAATGGATATTTAACGATAGCTAAGAAAAAATTATTCAACCTGTGAGTGGTACAGACCAAAATAGGGGAAAAGAGAATAGCAGATAACATGAAGAAGCTGAAATGGAGTCTAAAGAACATCAAACAAAGGGAAAAAGATTTTCAATTTATGCGTTAACTAAAATGACCACCGAATGGATTGAACTATACTGTGCTAAAACTAAAAGAACGCCGATGGTAAACAGAAAACAAAAAAAGTGGTTGGCTAAATTAAAAAAAAAGCAACCATTTAAAAAAAATAAAGTCTGCAGAAATATAAGATTAACTTTTTATATTGTGTGGCTCCCATTAGTCAATTACTGCAAAATCTAGATAATTTGAAAAATTGACTAAAAAACTATGGTCATTGTTAGGATAGATAAATTTAAAACCAACTTATCAATCTGGTTTTGTACAGAATCACGAAATTATCAAAAACTTTCACACAATAATTAATATCATACGCAAGCCTTGGCACCAGTTTTATACTTTTATATAAACTATAAATCTGATTTACTTCTGATATTCTAATTGCGGTCGAAATCATGATAGCAAACGTTTCAGACGAAATTTATTACTTACTAGCTCTACCCGCCGCGCTTTGCTGTGGCACATTGTGGTTGCATGGATGAGAAATGAGAAACAAAACAAAGCATACGTTTCATAGAAGTTTAATTTTGCAATACTTGTGGATATAAAATATTTTTTTGTTTTTCCACTGTCTGCGTAGATATAAAGGCTATCTGGTTTGCCGACTCGGGAACAAGCAACATACAGTTGCCCATGTGAGAAGCAATCCGCATCTAAATCTAAACCACACAATTCTAAAGATTGACCATGAGCTTTAATGATTGTGATTGCAAATACCAATCGAATTGGGAATTGCAATCTTTTAAATTAAAATGGTGTATCGGTCAGGATTATGGGTATTCGAGGAATGAGGACATCTTCACCTTTGAAAGGCCCCGTTAAAATCGTTGCTTAAACTACGTTATTCATCAATTTGTTAACTGCAAGTCGCGTGCCGTTGCAGGGTTTTGGCTGATTAATATTCCGCAACAGGATAATTGTAATTTTTTGATCGAACCGTTGCTAGAATCAATCTAATGAGGAATGTTTTCCCAGTTCCTCCTGGAGTATCCAAGAAGAAGGTCCCCCCAACTCCGTCATTTATCATTTGCATTATGCGATCATAAATGCCTTTCTTTTCACGCATTAATTTGGGAATGCTTGATTGGACTGAAGATCACCAATGTTGTAACTCTGTTCACGGCGTAAATCCACATCAAATGAAGCAATCGCAGCTCGGGTGCTGGCATTCCCAATTGACTAAGAACTTCATTTGCAATAGCTAAGCACTTGTCTTCAATATTTATCAATGCTTCGTTATAAATGCCTTCTGTAAATTCCATGGTCATATTGGTATTTTCTAGGCGTACTCTATGCAAAATATCCTCAGCCATATGCGATCGATATCTTTCCCATAACTCTGTGGGAGATGAAGGGAAGCAAGCGGTCAATATAATTGTGAATAATGCGCGAATTTGGTTTGGATGTGCAGTCATTAATACATATATCGCACTGTTGGTCGTTTTCTAATAAATTCAGAGCTTGGTGAAAGCTCAATCACGACACGATCACACAAAAGTACCTCGATTAAAGTGAATATTTAATTCAGATTGTATAATAATCTGAATCAGATGCAAGTGGATACATTTTTTTTTTTTTTTTTGTTAATAAACAATGTAATTGGGAACAGGTATTGTTTCACATGTGACTGCGGTTGTGGTTAGCTAGTATGGCGAGTGTTCCCCTCGCTTCCGGCAGATGGCGCGGTCACTGGTACACAGCTGACCGTTAAAAAAACTGTTTTCTCGCGGTCGCGGGTATGTGACTGATGCGAAAAATAGATAAAAACAATCCTTGATGCGGGTTATATATCGTGCTAAAATTTGAGCTCAATCGGTGCAGAACATTTTGAGTTTATGAAGCGTACACAAACAAACTTAACATTTTTATATATAAAGATTTGTGGGCTTCGAAAAAAAGCCCTTAAGTCGTGTAAAAAAACACATCATTTTAAATACTTACAAAAGCAGAGTAATGCTTACAAATTACAGTATAATCAAACGGCGTTGATTTCAGATGTGAACAAACTGCTAACGTAAGTAGAAGTTGTGCTGCTTCAGTGTACAATGTGATTCTCGAGTATGAATCTACTAATGAATTACGGTCTCCAAACAAAACAAAACCATGCAAGTCAATTGAGAAAAAGGTGATATTTTGATAAAAACGCGATTCGTAAAATAATTACTCGAATTTGAATTATTTAGAAGTAGTTTAGCGGTGTATTATGTCCTTTGGAAGAGTATTCGGTTATTCGACAACGCTTCTTATCATTAAACGAAAAGAATTCCAGCCGTGTTATAGAAAAACAATGTTATCAAAATGTGGCTTAGTTCAAAAGGAATAATTTTTGAAGAGGTTTAAGTTAATGTTCAATCATTGCAAAGGGTTTCGCGTATTAAAAGTAATTATAGTCCGTATAAAATTGGTTTGACACACAACGCCATATTGGTAAGTCGTGTTTTTATTCGGCTCCAAACGAATATGTTTGCCGGCCTCCGTGGCGCGAGTGGTAACGTCTCGGACTTTAATCCGGTGGTTCCGAGTTGGAATCCCGGTCAGGTGTGTCATATTCATACGCTATAAATCATCATCTGAAGCAAAGCATAACGGTGGTTTTGGAGGTTAGAAAAAACAAAAAAAAACGAATACTTAGTTGTGTGGTTTCAGTGTTACTATTTGTGAATTTTGTACTTTGATTTTACATAGCAAAGAACGCTAAATGACCAAAAAACGATTGTTTGGTTTTATATATATATGTAAAAAAATAACCTAACAAAGGATTTTTTGATCATTATGTAGGGATATTATTTGCTGTATTTGGTTATTTCGCCTTTTTTTGTTTGCATAGTCTTAAGTCTATCTGGGCTATAAGAAAGTTGGGTGTTTTAATTTATTTAATGTAAGTCATCCTTCTTGGTGGCTTTTCTTTTTGTTTTGGTGTTTTTTTTGTTTTTTTAAAATAAAATACAGATGTTTTAGCTGTTAAATATAATTCAAAGAAATTTGTTACTTAATCAGTTGTGATTTAGTTTACATTGGCAACGGCCATACGGTCTCTTTGTGATTGGTCGTTATGTTTGACAGCGGCCATCTTGCATTGATCTGATTGGTTTTCCTTTGTTTACATTTCCATCTGATTTATTAGTCTCTTATTTATTAAAAAACTGTATAAATTAAAAATAGATAGATAGATTTATTAAAAATAGATGAAAACAATCTTTGATGCGGGTTATATATCGTGCTAAAATTTTTTTTATTGTGTTTTATTTTTTTAAAATAATATGCAGATGTTTTAGCTGTTAAATATAATTCAAAGAAATTTGGTCGTTGTGTTTGACAGCGGCCATCTTGCATTGATCTGATTGGTTTTCCTTTGTTTACATTTCCAAATTAAAAATGTACAAATTAAAAATAGATAGATAGATTTATTAAAATTAGATGAAAACAATCTTTGATGCGGGTTATATATCGTGCTAAAATTTGAGCTCAATCGGTGCAAAACATTTTTTTAGTTTTTGAAGCCGTACACAAACGAACTTAACATTTTTATATGTATAGATAAGATAGTTTTTTTAAAAAAAAAAACATCTATATTTCATTGAAAAAGAAGTTACCTATCAAAAATTAAATAGTCCGATTATTAGAAAAGAAATTCGCAGATTTTATTCATCAGATTTGTTAAAATTAGGAAGTTAATATGCGTTTGTTAATTTGCGACAGATTACTAAAACTATCTAAGTTTAGTGTTTGTTTTGAAGAGTAGAAGTCTTATATAAGTAAAAGAAATCAAAGGTATTCTTTCTTAAATAGAAGTATATGAAATTAAAAATAATATATCTATGTTATTTTTTAATAATTTATTATTGTTAATGAGTACCATACAATAAACAGCTTATGTCATTTTAATAGTTAATAGAAAGCTATTTATCCCAACAATTGGCAATAGAAAATAAATCTTTGGTTTAATCGAATTTTTGCTTAGCCCGTTGATTCTGAGCGAGTCGGTTAACTAGAGGAAGAATTCCTCAGAAATAGATTAAAACAATTAAAAATACGATTTCGAACATTTATACATTTTTACTTCCTTGAAAGAAGAAAGGAAGTATTGTGATCGCGAAAAATTGCGGTTTTCAGATTTCAACGGAAATATCCATTTTGACCATCTCTGAATCCATTCTGACTAGTTTCGACGTGAGGTCTGTACGTACGTATGTACTATCTCGCATAAATCAGAAACGATTAGCTGTAGAATGTTGAAATTTTGGATTTAGGACTGTTGTAACATGTAGTTGTGCACCTACCCTATTGATTGCAATCAACTGAACCAAAGTGTCCAAAAAAGCCCAAAATCCAAAAAAAAAAATGGCTTTTGGCCTTTTTCTTAACTGCAATAGTAAACCCTCATTGAAAGCTTTTCAACGATATATCAAAAGTGGTACCTTATTTTCATTGGTTCCAGAATTATACCAAAATGAAATTTTAATTAATGAAATATTTGGATCTTATAAAGGGATGGCACATCGGTTCGAATCAGACTTCATTTCCTTTTTTTAACTTTTTTTATTTTAAATATATTGATTTATTAATAATCATTAACCTCTGATTGTAAAAAAACTTTTACAATAAATAATAATTCAATAATAACAATTAAAATATATATATATATCGGTTATTAACGAAATAAAATTTTATGTACTTCTCATTTAAAAAAAGTGTGTATATGTAATTTAATAGGCGTAAAAGAAAGTCATGTGGTGTCCACATCAGATTTCTATTTATTTTAAGGTACAGTAATTTTTTTACTTATAACTTCAATCTTTTATTAATAGAACAATATAAAGTTACTAGGTTAGATTATGTATAAAAAAAATATAACAAATAATTTAAGTAATACTTTACTCTTAAGTAATACTGTTTCTTAAAAATATATGTATACAAAAATCTAACCTTAGTCTACCAACCGTGTTGTTTATCACGTGACTTACATATATGAACACGTTGTAAATTGTAAAGTAACTTACACTTCGTGCAAGGTCGTCACGACTTAAGTGAGCAATAGTTTAAATAGTAACGGTCGGATTACCTTCTGATCTGTGAACAGAATTATTATTTCTGTTACTTTTTAAAGCTATACTTAACAAGTTATCCAATACAATATATCTTACACTAGTCGCGTTATATCTTTGCCGATAAATTTAAGACTTAATAACTCGTTTCATAATTGTTGTAAAAACTCGATGGTGGTCTTATTTTATTCGCCGATCTCATTTTTCATAACTTGCATAATTTAATTTCGCTATTGAATTTCGAATAAAAAACTGAAAGATACTTCAGAAAAAAAATGTTTTTATTTCTTTTTAACCTTAATTGACTTTACGACAGTGTGAAATGCGCAAAAAATAGTTCTAAAAATATTTTTTGTTAATTGTCTAAAAACTAAATTTTCTCCTTGTTTTGCTAAATAGAACATTTTGTTTCTGCCACAGATCCCAGATAAGAGCCATTATACAAGGTTTTTTACTATTACCTTATAAATGATAGTCTTTAAAACTTATAAAGATTGGCGAGTCCTTTTTGATATAGTCAGAAATCGTAATAGTATATCGTGGATGAATTGACATTATTAAATAAAAGTATTATTAAATATTTCCCGCCGCTGCAAATGATATGTCAATAGCTCTCTCAAGTAAGTCATAGTTATATGTGCGATATGATTCTTGCAAGAAAATGGTTCGTCAGCGCATTGTCTTAAGAGCTGTCCATAATATACTTGTAGTTTATGTTTTTTTTAGATCCTTGTGAACGTTTTTTTCTTTAAAAAAATATTGTTATTATTTTAAAAGTTTTTTTTTTTTCAATTATACTTGAGAAATTCATGACTATCTAGGATTACGGTCTGTTTACTAAGAGATCCAAAAATTTAGCTCGCTGTACAAACAGAGGTTAGACAAACATATAAATTATCTGGAATAAAACGATGACATCATGCAACTAAAAATGTTTTCATGAGCTGGACTGGGAGGTGTAACCAGAGTCGTAACCTGGAGAAGGAATCTAGGAGTGGGCACACAGGATGTCTGTCACTAGGTACTGAACGTCACTTTGATAATCTATAAATCACACCTACTTCTATTTATCGTTCGAATATTTGTTTTATTTATAGTGATTTGGTTTTTATTGGTATTGATGACATTGCTTTTATTTTTACTATTTTCTACCTGTGATTTATTTCTAGTGCTATTTTAAGTATTGAACTTTTCTTGAACCACTTATACAAGTTTTTCTTCTATGTGTGAGGTGTTGAACCTTTGTATGGTTTAATGAGGTGTTTCGTTGGGTACCTATCTTCACGTGATTATCAGTAATCAAATTTACTTATGGTTCCCTTTGAGGTACCGATTGTAAATGCTAACATATAGACAAAAAAAAGTTATCACTTTATCCCTAACATAATTATGTCACTTTTCCTATTAGTTTTTTAAAAAAATATTATTTATATATTTTTCAAAACAGCAGTCCTTACTGAAGTAGCTGTTATATGTAATATAGCCAATACTCTATAAATAGATCAATAAACGCAAAACTTTTGGGTGGAAATAAGAAAAGATTAGTTATTAGGAAGTAATAGCACACATTTTTATAAATTTAAGTCTCACACACGTGCTTGCCTCCGTGGCGCAAGTGGTAGTAAATCGGCTTTTCATTCGGAAGTCTGGGGTTCAAATTCCGGTCAAGCATATTATTTTCACACGCTACGAGATTGTCATTTCATCTCATTTACTGAAGCAATATCTAACGGTGGCCCTGGAAACAAAAAAAAGTCACACACAAAAGTATTCCGTCTGCTTTTGTTTGTGTTGGGAATTAAATCTAGGAAGAAAATTATATTTTTCTTAGTATTTTATAGAAAAATTTCATAGGTTATCAGAAAATTTAATGGGAAATAAAATAAGACTAGATTTTTTGCTCTTATTTCTGAGCACGTTATTAAGCTTAAAAGTATCGACCAAAACGTAAGGCAACCAAAATAGTTAAACAATGTTTTACCATACTCTTAAAATATTATGCTCATATTAAGCTCATATTATGCTCATATAATACCTTTTTTTTGTTTTCAAACCAATAATTCGTGTACGTTTTACTAAGAATACTTTAGAAGTTTTTTGTCTTACATGATTTCAGGAAATGATTCAAATGAAATTTAAATTACCTGGATTAAACAAGTAAATAAAAGTTAAGTTATTCATGTAATTTAAATTCAAGAAAATAGCGCTTCTCAAACTCTTTTTTAGTATTCCTCAGGAAGTGTTAAGAGAAAAAGATGATATAAATTCTCAAAAAAATTATTATTTTTATTTATATTTTTTCAGCTAAGATCGTCATAATTTTTGTGTTGAATACAATTCTTAGCTTCGTCTTAATTAAATCATATGTTGACGAGTTTCGGATACGGTCCATTTTCAATGGAAAATGGAGTAGTTTTCCACTTTCTTTCACTTTTTTTTGGCAGAGAAAAGAAGTGCCAGTACAGTGAGCTTTGAAAATGAAATATATCCGAAATCCGTCAATATATGATTTAATTATGACGAAAGGTAAGAAAGATAAATAATTGTATCCAATACAAAAATTAATTTCTCATAATTTTTATATTATTTATTAATAAGAAAGTACTGTTAAAAACTTTTTATTAAAGATACCGAGTTCCTTAAAATAATTAATACATTGCTTTAGTCATTTAGTCCCAAATTTTGCATCATAAAAAGAAAGGAAGAAAATTACAAATTAAAAATCAACGTCATATTTAAGTAGATTTCATAATAAAGCTTCCTACTGTAATGGGTACCGTGATTCGACTTCGGGAAAATTTTGACATCTTTGCGTTATACATCTCCCAAACCCCAAAACTATCGTCAGTTCAAAAATTTATAAATACATTTATATATGTATATATATTAACTTTCTTGTGGATACAATAACTGCCATAATTTTCGTCAATCACTTTCAAATTAATACATAAAATATAACGATCTAAAATCTCGGTTTAGTTCGTTAATGGACAAAATCGGACCACGTGGGTGGTAATGGGAGGAATTTTCGAAAAAGGAAATAACTCGTTTAAAGTTTCTACTATTCTTTGGATAAGGGCCTAAAACTTACAAAGTAAAGTTTTTTGATATGACCCATTAGCCCAAGGGGTGGAAAAAATGGGGTTTCAAAGACAAAAAAAATCATACCTTCTTTAATAGACACAGTATTGAATCGATTTAAATGGTCGTTAGTCCACTAAACATTATCTAAAACTTTTGTCTGAAACAATTTTTGATATGGCTAACCCTTACGGCAAGGTATGACCAAAATGTTGCAGGTTTCTGACCAAAATGTTGTAAGAAGATGGGGCTTGTCGTATGCTGAATATGTGAAACCTTTTTTCAAATGCAACCATTGTCGTATTGAGTAAATTTGAAGTTTTTTTAAGGTGGAAATCTTTTTTATACCCTACTTAGCACCGGTGAAATCTACCTGCGCCTTCGGCGAACCGAAAGAATTTTTCTTAATTTTCACCTTTTTCAGAAACGAAAAGGTGAAAGAACAAATAATCTAGTGTTTCTTTAATTCCTTCCTCCTTTACAAAGTGCTAAATAAAAATTTATTTCATATTTTTAGGATGTTATTTTTAAGCATTGTACTAGTGAACAGTAGAATGAAATTAATAAATTAAAATATTTTTCCTTTTTAATGAAATTAATTTTGGCAGGTTCGATGTTGCAGGCAGAAGCGTACTCGTCTGTAACGCTGACGGTTTGGCTAGGGTCTGAAAAACTTATAAAAAAATATATATATAATATTTAAATGTCCTTCAGAGAGGCTGTGTTAAATTCATATCGTAAACATATTATTCATATTTGAAAATTAAAATTTAATTTAATTTAATTATTAAAATAAAATTAATAAATTAATATATATATATATATATATATTTACTAATTAATTAATTAATTATTAAAATTAATTTTTTTTTTTTTTGAAAATTAAATAACGACTACTAAAGGGAATGACAAGCAAAGCTACCCCTAACTTTAAATGCGAATTTAATTTTTAAAAAAAGCAACGGTTCAAATGTACAAAACACGGTGGTTTTAATTATGCTATGTTAATTGTATTCTTTAAATTTTCTCTGTATCACTCATTTTTATTTTATCTATTATTGTATTACAAAATATAAAAAAAAGTATTTTAATAGATCAACATTTTTGGGTTCATGGATTTTTTTACATTTTGAAGTTTTGAAGACCTCCGAATCTAAAAATACATTAAAAAAACTCGGAGTAAGGTCTCGGTCTCTCTCTCTCTCTCTCTCTCTCTGTGTGTGTGTGTGTGTGTGTGTGTGTGTGTGTGTGTGTGGGTGTATGTTTTTTATTCTGTAACATTCCGTTTTGGTATTAAATACGCAATACTAACAACATAACGTGTTCTGCCGTAGGATAAACATTGTTTAGAATTCATTTTCACTTGTAACGAAATAGTCAATCTCCAGATTTATTGGTACTAATTAAATTATTGGAATTATTAAGTAAGGACTTAAATTAGAAATCGTTTGAGTAATTGTTTAGTTTGTGAAAAACCATAAAATATATTTCTTTATTTATAATATATCTTTCTTTAAAAATAAATGTCTTTATTTATTTTAATAAAGTACATAAATTTCTATTTTTCCATCAAATATATTTTACTATATTTGTGTATTGGACAAAGTGTAAATTTTTGTCGTTTATCTTCAGAAAACTTTCTTTCTTAGGCAATTTTATGTCCCATTTTACAGTAAATTTTATTTTGTAAATAGTATTTCCCGAGAATTATTATAATATAAATTATTTCTTTTAGAGTTGTTAATTATTAATTAGAGATTTTATAATTCCATTTGTTTATCTCAAATCTATATATTTTGCCTGCAGTTAGGAATGTATGACTGCCAAAACATAGATAAATAATTTTTAAACGAAATTAGAGTTAAATGAAATGTAATTCTAATAAAATTTATTAAAAAAGTAGGGAGGCTGAACTAAACTAGTAATTGTGATTATAAAAATTAAATTACAAATTTCCATAAGCTTACCTCACTTATTGTAACCAGGTCAATGATTTCTTTAAAGGAAAATATGAAATCAGTTATTTTTGTGATATAAAGAAAATCTTACGTTGATTTAAGATTAAAAAACTAAACGGTTATAGTTATTTTTCTTTATTCAAGGACAATTAAAAGAGAAGACCTTAATTAAAGATATAAATTATAATCTCTCATTTTTAATACCTTTAAAGCAATTAATTTCATCCAACCATGTATCTTAAATTTTGAAATTTTATTTTGTGTAAATATTTTTTCTGAAAATATTAATAATTAATGTAAAAATAAATAAAAGAGAATTAATAATAAATTAAATATAAATACATAAAGAAAAAGGATATTTGTTATATTAAAATGTAAATGAGTAATGTAATCTTATAATTTATTTACAATGTTTCTTTTAACTTTCTTCCATTAAAATTTAAAAAAAAATCAAGGTTATGAAAAGGAAGAAGTATTACGAAAGTGTTCTTTCATATTTATTTATTATTAGCTATTATTAATATTATGCAGAAAAATTTCTGTAATTCTCAATGACCAGCCTTGTGAGAAGGTTATACTTAAAGATTTAAAACTGTTTATTCCTTAGACGTGGTATTTTGTTAAAAATAAATAATAGATTTCATCTAAGGAAAAGTGAGATGTTTACCGGGTAAATACTATAAATTATTACTTACAAAGAGTGGAGTATGGAAAAAATAATTGATGAGGAGCTGGTATTATTCCTTAACCCATTCAGAAAGATTAAAGATTTCTTCTTTTGGTATTTTAGTTTAATAATGAGTTTTCACAGAAAGATCTAATGATTAATTTTTCTTTATTAAACAGTCTAAGTTAATATTATTTCACTTATATCTTTAAAAAAAAATCATTAAAAGATTTTCAAATTTGTTCTTAGTCAATCTTTCTTCTATTCGCTGCCGTAAGATACTAGCTGTATATCATATATCAGATTTTACGATCATATTGATAAATTGGCACTGTATCCTTGATGAGTTTTAAGTTTTTTTCAACACAAAATAACAAATCAAGGGGCTCTTATTTCATTCCCTAATCATGTTTCTGTTAAATTGTGCCACTTAAATTAAATACCAAGGGTTTTCTTTAAAAGACTGAAAATAAACAGAAGACAAACACCTTTTATTGGACCATTTTTAATCTAAATCCATTATTCTCCCATGAAATGCGTAAAAAATTATATAAATATGCTGCATTAACTCCCTAATATCATAAAACAATATTCTCATTCTTTTTACAGTTACGCGCTTATGAGATAAACGTTTTTCAGTTTCAAATCATTCCATACGATAGTTATTTCAGTCAGGGATTGTATTTTTATAACTAAGAAAAACTTATAAATCCATTTTGTTAAGCGAATAAGAAAATATGTAGGCCTATAGTAATTTAAACTAACAATTATTACGAAGAAGACGAGTTCATCTTTGAAAAGTAGAAACTTTCAAAATAACATATTATATTATATTAATGACTATAGAAAAGAGAGAGTATTGAAACGGTTGCAAGTTAACCTAGGATAAATTTTAGATCGCTGCTCTTAAGACAAGTCACAGGTCAAATATTTTCACGCAAGTAAGCCCGCACTAAAGGAAAATATTAATTTATGATTTAATTTACTAACATCACTTCATCTGTAATATGTATGGATGATGAGTGGTGATATTTTTAAATATATTTTCTTACTAAAAATATAAAAATGAACATACTCGTTTTTGTTTTAATATTATAAATTAATCATTCATGTAATAGTTATTACTTGGAAAAGGAATTCCGAATTTGGCTAAAAAGAATGATAAAATATAAATAATCAACTAAATTTTAATTTAGACAGTTTTTAAATTAAAATTTCGAGTAAGTGTGCGTTAAAAGGGAAGTTACTGTAGAAATAAAATACGATTATTCTCAGTTTTTACCATAATTACAAAGTGAGTTTGTTAGCCAGGATGTGTTTGTTGTTAATTGTAGCTTAGCAGAAGAACTGTAGTCGGGGACTGTATCAAGGATCCGTTAGCATTTAGAAATAACTGGTTCAGCCAGGCCTCGAACTATCAGCCTCTTATACAGAAAGGCAAGCGCTAACTGTCCGCAATAAGGAACCATCAAGATAGCAACCGACTCAGGTATGATAACGATGCCATTTTGCACCCGATCGCACTTATATTATCTTTCTTCTAATCGTATACTGGTAAAAATAAGATAAGAATCAGACAATTAATGCACTGATTGTTGTATTATAGTAAGCGTTAATTACTGAGCAGAGTCTTGTCTCCAGTTAACCTCAGTATTCAGTAGTTTAAAATTAATAGTAACTAATCAACCAAACTAATAATAATTTTACACTTATTACGAAATAATGTTGGGTAACATAAGGTATGCCTTTATGTATGTATCGAGTAAATTTATGATAGTCTGTTAACTATTGAAATGTTAGTTAACACGAAACTAAAATTAATTATATTTATTACTATTTCTACTTGTAAAAAATAATTAGCTTTTAGCTATTATTAAAAAAAGTAACATGTAAGAAACAGAGAGAGAGAGAGAGAGAGAGAGAAAGCCCTGTTTATGGAGAAAGGATAACGGAAACTAATTAAAATATTTCTTTGAAAAAATACAGCAACCAAAAAAGCTATTTTTTTAAGTGTGCATGCACACACGTAAACAAAGATAAAATAAATATTTGGAGACTATTTTCCTTATTGATCAAAGAGGAAAACAGTTCCCAGCTATGAGCTTATCTATAAATTTAAATTAAAAACTCTACGGAGTGTTGTTTTTCTCTATTGCATATATTCAATAAAAACATGATTCACTCTTCTTCTGCCGTAAACGGTAATTTTTCGTATTTTTTAAAAATTTAGTAAAACTTTATTTCAGAAAAAACCATTTCGTACAAAAGATTTTAACTACAGCTGAAATTTTTTGAAGCGATGCAGCGTAAAATGTACATGAAGTGGCTCATATTTAACTAAATACTTATATTTCAAGAATCGCGTTGATTGATGTTGCTTTTCTGTAACAGTTTTTATGTTGTTATCTTTTTTGTTCAAAGTATTACATTAATTGTTTTAATGTAAGTATAGTATTATTAAAAAATTAAGAAATTTGGAACGAGAATTCGTTTCTAAAACTGAGCAAGGAGTTTTTACACCAGACAAATTCTTCCAGTTCTAGCCATATTTAACATAATATATTCAAACTTTATTGGATAACTTAAAGTTTTAATAGCCCAATTACAGCTTAAATCATCGATGATTTATATACTCTAATTATATTTTTTTGAATTAAATAATAAATTAATTTTGTACAATAGAAAAATAATGTTACTATTAGTTTACTTCTATATCGTAATAAAAATCCTTCTATTTGAGTAAATGTGAATAGCATGCATCACCAAAGACAAAACTTATTTTTAAAAATGTACATCTTACGAAACCACTAGATTGAAAAAATTCCGTTTACACATTATTAAAATATGATCTTCTCTGTATTATTTTGGTAAGTTATGATTTGTGTAAAAGAAACCTATAGAAATTACGTCAGATCATACAAAATAGTAGCCCGTTTTATACGGTTTTTTCGGTTAGAACAATTTAGACTTTTCATAACTTCATTAAAATATTATTTAAAAAATTATTTATTACAGCTTTCTCACATCTACCCTACTCTTAAGCGCCATCTATTTCGATCAAAAGTGTCCTCCTCCCTCAAATTTCGTTTTCAGGCGTCCAAAACCATCCACCTAACTTCACGTGAATTTTCCATGTTAGGTGAAATCCATGACCAATACAACTCAGCGTCAGGATAACTTGGATCAGGTGTCGGCTGTAAACGGCCACACCATATTAGCTGCCTAAAAATATTATTTTTTGAAAAAATTTATAAACAGTCTTTCATTTGATTTTAAATAATTTTTTCCATGATCGGTTTCACTTTGATGTTCATTTTAAAAAAAAAATTGTATTTTGGCTTTTAGTAAAGTGATAACTTTTATTTGTAACTGAAATATTTGTTTTAACAACACTATTACGCTACCTCTATTATATCATATAATAACAGGATAGAAAAAGATAATGAAAAAACCTAAAATTTTCGTTAAAATTGCTTGCAATTTGCTTGCGAACTCGACCTCCAGTTAGAAAAGAGTACAGTCGGTTTCACCTAAAGCGTAAAAAACACCCTGCACTCTGTGGAGCAGTCATGAAGTATTTAGGTAGTATTTTTGTGCGTTTTTTTTTCGCCAAATAGTTCGTAAGATACAATACAATACAGATACAATTTTGCGAGGTTTTATCGTTGAGCATACAAAAATATTGTTTATATTAAAACAATGATTCTATTTTATTAGGTAGACTTCATAAGAATGCTACCTTTTGTAATGTGTACTGTGATTCGACTTCCGGAAAATTTCGATATATCTTCACGTTTCACATCCCCAGACACCAAAACCACAGTCAAAAGTTCATATATACATTTTTATATGTACATATATAAATTTAACTTTCTTGTGTACGCGATAACTACCGTAATTTTGCACCAATCACTTTCAAATTGTTCTTTAAAAATAACTCATCACAAAATCTCGGTCGAATTCCCTTAATGGCCAAAATCGGACTATGGAGGTTGAAATGGGGGCTTTTTCGAAAAAATATAAAATCGCTATAACTTTCTTATTAAGTAAAATATGGAATTTATTTAAAGTTCCTGCTATTTTTTGTATAAGGACCTAAAACTTATCAAAGTTTTTTGATATCACCAACCATTGGCCCAGCGGGTGGAAAAAATGGGGTTTAGAAGACATAAAATAATCATACCTCTCTTAACAGGCACAGTAACAAATCGGTTTAAAGTGGTTGTTAGTCCTCTAAACATTATCTAAAACTTTTGTCTGAAACAATCTTTGATATGATCAATCCTTACGGCAAGTGATGACCAAACTTTTTCTGGAATTGTAAGAAAATGGGGTTTTTCGTATGCTAAGCATGTGAAACTTTGTGTCACATGCAACCATTGTCATATTGAGTAAATTTGAAGTTTTCTTAAGGTGAAACTCATTTTTATTCCCTACTTAGCACCGGTAAGATCTACCTCCGCCTTCCAGCGTGCCGAAAGGGATTTTTTTTCTTACATTATTTTTATTGAGTTATTCTGCTAGTGAAATGTATAATTAAAAAAGAAGCCACTAGTATAATTAAAGAAGTATAATTAAAGGATCCAGCCACTGAATTTGGGCAGGTCATTGGTGGCAACGGGGTCACATTTTTCTACTCCCTTCTAACTGGGTTGCGTATGTAATAATATTTCATACAATTTTATTGAATACATACTATATTCTGAACTACTATTAAACACGAAAAATCGTTTACCAAATTACTAGTATTGCTGTAAATGAGACAAAAAGGGACGGTTTCGGCAAAACCAAAAAATTGCTTAAGTTTCTTCAATTTTACGTTATAGAAATTAAGCTACAGGTTATTCGAAGTGATCCTAACGGGGACTCCAGAGATAAATTAACTTTAAGCTCGGACTGTATACTCCTAAAAACTTAAATCAAAACTGCCATGTAAACAATCAAAATTATATAATAATATAAGATGGAAAAAAAAAATTAGATGAAGATTTAAATTGATGTTTATTTGTTTATTCACTTCAGTATTTATAATTAATTCATTACAATCAAAAATTTTACACATTTTTTTCATATAATAATTTTTTTCAATTTGTATGTCGTTATGAATATGCATTAGATCAAGTGACGTCTTACCCTTTCTTAATTACCTACTAAGAAAAAAAGATATATTCTCGTTATTTTGACAATGCAGCATTAGTAAAACTTTGCAATTCTTTTCAACTGGGTTTTGAAAATGCAAGACCTTCGGACCTTTGAGAGAGGCCATGCCCCTCATGGCCCCTCCTGGATCTGCCACTGCACTGTTCACACTGAAATAGCTTAGTTTATAAAATACATGCAAGAAAACCAGTCTATTTAGATTTCTTCTGAATTATTTACAAGATCTGATTAATAATAAAGTTTGTTAACAGGTATTGGTACATTACCATTGCATCTTGAGAACACATCATCCAGGGGCAAATAATCTTGAGTTGAAACCAGTACACAAATCGAAACGTTATATTATACAAGTTTTACTAGTAATCAATTTTTAAAACTTATACCTGATTAGAAGTACTTGAACATCAGGTATAATTCATTACACAAAAAAATAATCAAATACCAGATTTCATTTAAATTTAATCTAGGATTTGACGGTTGTCCGAAACTGGTTTGATGTTATTCTTCATTTCTTTTGTTTTATGCTAATTTTTTTATTTTCTACGTTCTACATCCTCGGTTATCATCGGTTTTTTTCTTTTTTACATTGTAATCTTTATCTTCCGCTCTAACTTTTAACCTGTACTCATTCCTCTATACCAAATTACGCAAACCTGTATGTCTCATTACATGATCTACAAATCAATTTCATCTCTTAATAAGATTCAGCCCTCATTTCTATACTTTTCATTTCATCCTCATTTCAAATTTTATTAACACACAATCTTCAGCTTCTTTTAAGACTACAATCCTATTCTCCATGTTTTTCTACTGAAAATTCTTAACTCAACACAGATGTGTTAAACGATTTCCTTTAATCCTTTGTATAATCTGTATTAGATATTAGTAGACTTTTTTTACGTGGAAGTTATCTTTCAGGTGCCAATCGTCTTTTGTGGTCTTTTTTACTTCACGTAGTCTTCGTAATTTTACTAGCTAAATAATTTTTTTTTCAGAATAACATTTTGTTGTTCTGTCTTAGGATTTAATTCCTCATTATCTTTCCTTTTGTCACGACTTTATTACCTCGTTTTTGTTTTTATTTTTTTAAACTGAATTTCATAACAAACTCACATAGTTTTCGCTAACTCAAATTTGATTTTTTTTAAAAACTGTCATCCACGAATCTTAACATAATTTTTTTGTTATCTCTTCTCCTAAATCTTTATTTTATGTACAAAAAGAAATTGGGAAAAATGTTTTCTCCTTCCTTGTTTCACGACTTTCCGGATCAGAAGTCATATAATATTATTATAGAGATTTCTTCATAGATTGTAAATAACGCTTTTTTATATATATTTAATTCAAATATTTTATTGCAAATTAATCTCATTACACATTTGTTTCTGAACTCACGTATTCAATAGCACAGAAATTTATTATAAACAATATTATCTGAAAAAATTTAGAATGCACAAAACCTTTATAGGAAACACAGAGAAATTCCCTTCTTTTAACAAAATTAGATACACTATTTTTAAAAAGTAAGGGTGAACTTTGTTGCATCAACACTTCAAACAATAGTTTCGGAAATAAAAGATAAAACATCATTTTGAAAGTTTTCCTCACTTTAATATTATTGGAAGAGAGTATTTAATAAGTACATACTGGTAAGAAGAAGGGTTATATGATACTTTTAAATTATGTTTTCAGAATTCTTGGGCCTAAATATGAATTATCTTTTATCAAGACAAAATTTAATTCCGTACTGTAAGCACATGATGACGTTGGTGGAGTTCCGATTGTCATATTTTTATTAATTTTGCTATATCCTGGTCGATATTTTGATTAAAAACGTTTAATGAAATATCTTCATACAACAGAAGTTGTTATGTCATCTCCTGTATAGATGTCATTTTAAAATTCTATTCGATAGAATAACTTAATTTAAGAAAATAAAGTTATTCTATAAAACTGCCCACTTCGTTCGTTTTATGAATGCAGTTTTTTTGGTCGTCCAATGGAGTGTTATCGAATGGTTTTGATACGATTAACTAAGTAACTATTTGAGCCGAACTAGTTGCTTTCATGTTGCATTATAACTAACTATTTGAGCCGAATAGTTGCTTTTATGCATACCGGCTTGGTAAATTATCATTGTGAGGATAAAAACAACAGCTCACCCCATTATCTTTATGAATTATCTGATAAAAATAAAGCTGATGATTATTAAACATTGTATATATAAATTGATCCTCGGCATAAGATTCACATCTATGATATTACGTACCGTTTATCATGATTTCTACTACAATTTTTTACAGTTGACCTCTCTAGCAAGTAATATCTTTAAAATATAAAATCGTGTCGTTATTTTATACAAAAATAATCAGCAATTATTTAGCGTCTAGTAACTGTCTTTAGTAATATTATTTATTGTCTTTAGTCATACTGGCTTTAGTTATTTTTTTATCTCGTTCATTAGAAGTAGTAACAATTACTTTGTTTTTTCTTAGTTCAAAATTTTTATTTAGTGAAATTCAGAAGAACAAGTTTTATAAAATAAATCAGACAAAGCTGAACTACTTGTTCTGGTCGTTAATTATTCATCTCAGCATGCATGTTTTGTAAGGTGAATTATGTTCACGCAATCAGTCTTGAATCTTCATTATTTTAATTAATTTACTTCACTTAGTGAACGGTATATAATGTTTTACAACAGTTATCTTTGAAATTAATATATTTTAATATACAATGACCTGTAATTGTGCATCGTAGTATTTATATACTGGTAGTATGTACATATCATCACATTAACTTAGTTCGTTAAACTTTATGAACAATTTAACTAATTTATTTTATATTATCGATTAAACAATTAAGTAGGTTAGAAGTCTATTTAATTTCTTCTTTTTTTAAGTTTTCACATCCAGTTTTGCTTATAAATTTTTTTGTGTTAAGAAAATAAAACTTCCTTTTCAAATTTTTTTTTGTGTTTTCAATCACAAAAGCTTTGCCTACAATTCTTTAAATAGATTTTTATAACTTGTTTTGAATTGATTGTAATAATACAAACAGATTAACTCCTTTAATTAATATTTATATTACAACAGCCGATAATATTGTGGGAGTTGGCTGAAAAACTAGAATTATTTTTCAAAAATTGTATGGTAATTTATTCGGAATTCTAAAAATACAATCAGCGTGAAAAAATAAAAAAATAAAATGAACGATATAAATAACAATTGAGACCTTCATACTGACATGACGGATAACTTTTGCAATGTTTTACCTTTTGACGATCGATTGTTATAATTAATCATACGTGAAGTAAGTAATTATAATTATAGCACATCAATGTTCCTGAGGATGGATTTCTAATCCGAAAGCGCTCAGACATACTATTAAAGTTTGTTGGTAAGTGGAAATTATTATATTAATAAAGTAAATAATATTCTTGAGAGATACAACTTTACAATTTCTTTTATATTTATTTTTTAAGTCTGATTAATATTTTGTCCCTTTCACAATAAAGTAATAGTTGTTCCACATGTCTTCGGCTGATGTAATGAAAAAAAATTGTTTTATTTTATGCAAGTTTTTTTAAATGAAATGTGCGGGCATCGACTGCTACGATCGTTTAGCCGGAATGGAAGTTTGTAGCTAATGAAAAGATGCCATGCCTGTCCGGGATTCGAACCCAGGACTTCCGGGTGAAAGACGGAGGCCGGCGCGAGTGATAGCGACGTATTGGTAGTGTAGTTATTCATACTCTTTAAAATTTATTAACGATTTAAATTTAGGCTTGGTTACAATAACCTCCTTAATATAACTGATAAATTTTGAAACATTTCCAGAAAATTCCATCAAATGATACTGGATTTGAGATATGAAAGGAACATCTTAATTAAGGCTTGCGTAAATTCGAATATAAAGTTTTAAATGTTGAAGACTATGTTAATCTTCCTGTATCGTAAATTGATTTTTTTTTGTAAAATTAACTTTTCGTTTGTTTTTTTTTTAGTTGCTTCCTACTTTCGTTTTTATTTTTTAATCATTAGCTACTTGTAGTTTTTTCATTAGGCAGTGCTTTTATTTAAGTCAATAAAATCATGTATTAATTTTTATCACACGAATCCCTAAATTCGAATTGCAATATTAGCAGTTATGAATTGAAAATATATTTAAGTAAATGTATATTACTTAGCCATATCGTAATAGTTTAGTTTTTTAAGAGCTTTTAACTGCCTTTCCATTAAATTTTTTAGTGATATGTTTTTAAAATATCGAAAACTGTGTTATATGCATAAATAAATTTTCGTATGTTTATTTTAAATGATAAATAGCCGACCTCTGTGGCTGAGTAGGTAGCGTCTCAGCATTTCATGCGGAGGTTTAAGGTTCGAAACCCGGTTAGGCATGACATCTTTTCATAAGCTACCAATTTCCACCGGGCTAATGACCATAGCTGTTTATGTCTGATCTTAAATATCAAAAAACAATAAAATGTAATGGTATTTTGGAAAAAAAATTCCGTGATTTAGTATACTTTACTATGTTCTATACCACTAATCACGCTAAAAAAAATACCGCGTGTGTTTTTACAGTAAATAAGTCCAGAACAGGAACATCTCTTAAGTTTTTTTTTAAGTACTTGGCAAAAATTTTCAGTAATTAAATTAAATCTGTTAATTTACAGAAAAATAGTTGGAGTAAAATAAAAATTTATGTTATAATACTTTCTATGCAAAGAAATTTTATAAATTTACAAAAAATTATAATTTTAACGTTATGAATTTAGTGACATTTTCATTTAACATTAAGCTTTTAATTAAAAAATTAAAAATATATTTATATATACATAAACTCTTTCAGATTTTTAGACCTACCTTTATTCCATTTCATTCAATTAAAAAATAAGAATGTACTCAATTAGTCATTCAAGACAGAAAAATATAAACAATGAACCATTACATTTTTACTGTTATGCTTGCACAAGTACACGCAAGAATAATTGCGATTAAATTTATTTTAATTTAGGTGAGTTGTAAGGAAAGATTAAAAAATATTTGCTTTTAACAGAAGTACGTGTACAGTAATATTTATGATAAAACTTAAAATACTTTGTGTATTTATACATAAAATATAAATCAATTTTTATTTTCTAATTATCTTTATAGGTAATTTTAAATTCATGCAGGAAAGATTTTTAATTACAATAAATTTCATTATTATTATTACTAGTTTATACGTCTACAGTAATAATAAAATGTTTCAACATATATAACTCTATAAGGAAACGCAATAATTAATTATGCAGTAGTATGTGGAAAATTGGTGTCTCGTCTTAAAGAGGATGTTGAAAATGAGGCCATAGGTCCAAGTATAAATTTCTCTCCTGCAAAAAACCTTCTCTTAAAAATATAATTAACAATGCGATATAGTAAGATTACGGTGTATTATTTCTCAATTTATTTTTTATTTTTTTCTTAATAATTTTATATAAATTATTCAAACGATTACATTTTTTGATAATATTTTATATTATTTATAAATAAATGTTGAATTATTATGTAAGCGAAACTAAATAATTTTTTCTTTTTTTCATATAGGTAGGTGAAAATGAATCTAAACTTCTGCGAAATAATTAGAAGATCCTTATTTAGAGTGATTGTTTTAAGGTAGGTTTTCAAATTGTTCATTTCGATTAAACAAATATATTTTACAAAATAACTATTTAGATTAATTTTATTTCAAAATGATATTATTTAAAAATACATTGTACTTTGATTTTTCTTTCTTATTTGTTCTCTTTTGAATTATTGCACGACTACACATCCATCAGATCTTTATTCTTTATTTTATAAACTTCACACATGACAATAGTAAAGGTAGGCTGTAAAAAACTCAAACAAATACTAATAAATTTGAAATTCTGTTTTTTTTTTTTTTTTAATTACTTTATTTTCAATGAATTAATATAGCTTTATACTATTATATGTAAATTATTGTTGTTCTTTGAATTTAATTTTCTTCATGTCAGTTCAGAACCGTTAATATGGGATTAAATTTGTAGAAAGTTATGTGATTTTAATTTGAATTAATATATACGTAGAATATCAGACCGAATGTACTGTTCATTCCTTCTTTATCCTGTTTATTAATTTTCCATAGAATTTAGGATCTAAGAATATTTATTTTATCTCCATAATCACCGCTTTAATTCTATGTGATAGGCATGCAAATTTAATATAATTAATGAAACGGAAAAATTGCATACAATTTGTCAGTCATCTCATAAAATTAATCCTAAATTCATTAAAATGAAATGTTGATATTTTAAACATATCCAAAAGGACTACAACTTGCACACTATAAAATACCGAACGAAAAATGTTTTTGCAAATTTCTGAGCAAGAAAACCGACTTTTCGTTATTTTATTTTTTATAATACTTTTTACATAATGTTTTTGCGCAAGAAATATATAAAACACAAATTAAGTGCAAAAACTAAAAAAGGTATACGTATTTTTTTTTAAATTTAATATTAAAATAAATTTTCCGTTTATAAGAAAATTAAAATTATTATAATCGTAATTAATTGGAATAATTAAAAATAACGAGTAGACCTTACACGCAAGCATCAAGTTTAAATTCACTAGCCAGTATGATTCACTGCATAAGCGCGCATGAAAAATACACATATGCAAAGTCAACACAATTTCAAATTGAGGTTGAGTGTAATTGATGAACCAATTTTCATCAAATTCTCACATACACAACTTCAGATACACTACTACAGCATATCCAAATTTAAATGAAATTGATTTAATAGTTTTAGAAATTTTTGACCTACAAAACTTTATACATTAATGGTATTTTTGAGATTTTTGAGCCACAAAATTTTATATATGAATTTATATATAAATGGTACTTGTAAAATCTTCATACATCAAAACGTTCAGAAAATTCATTTTAACCCCCGAATCCCACCATACCAAAGAAATACCTCAAATTGGGTTTATGTTGTCTATTAGTGACCTTAAATTGAGCGTAACTCAGGAACGACTCAACCAATCTTCATCAAATTTTCACGCATATTTCAGATATATTACTAAAGCATATCTAAATTTAAGTAAAATTGATGTAGTAATTTCGGAGATTTTAGTGACAAATTTTATACGAAGGCCTGTATGTATGTTTTTTTAGGGAAATTACATGTTAGCTGAGTGGTATTTTCGTACGCTTCATACCTCAAGATATAAAGAAATTCAATTTCAACCCCTAATTCCACCGTAAGACTAAAATAATACTGTACTTTTCGGAAAGTCAGTAAAAAATATTTTACAATAAATGTATAGAGGCATACTTACGAGTTTTTCCTTTCTTGCTGACGCTATGACAGACGAACGATAAATGAGCACATAAATTACCTTTTAGAACTCTATCAAGCAATACACCATTCACCTAACCCTAAGTTATTAAAAAACTGCTAATTATAGGTTTGATAATTCTAGGGATGTGTTATCTTACAATTGCCTATATTTTTCCATGAACCATAGCATAAGATGTTATTCACCCACTGTCATTCCCAGCTGCACTCCACGCTCAGACCACATCAGTACCTACTTCGAGTGAGGTTGTGCTGGGAGAAAGAAGAAAATACAATGCTAGTCTACCAAGGTCAGCCCAAATAATGCTTTCAAATTGATCTATAAGGATCGGTAACAAACAAACAAACAAATACCCGCGCGATAATAAGAAAGACCCAGCAGCAAGGGACTGTTGTCCAGGTTCTGCGATTAGTAGGGGGATATGTATGCCCCGCTATCCTTACGTTCCGTTCCGTTGAGAGCTATAATTTTTTTCCCGAAAGCTGATCAGCGTTCCGAGGCCTGCATAAACTACGAGTATGGCCAACTCTACTTCGATACGATCACCCGGCTCCAAACGACTCCCCGCGTAAGCATAACCCTGCTCTGTCGATGAGCGAGCCTGCAGACGCCAACATCCAGAAACTCAGCGAAAAACTCAAAATGATCGGGAAAGAGCAAAAACCACCTCGTGGGTTGAAATACAACTTTATTTTCTGCCCTAAGCGATTAGAATTACCGCTATCCTCACGATACCAAACCTCAATCGGCTGATACGGTGAACGTTATCATCCATCACTAAGAACTAACAGCTGCCCGTGGCATCATGCACGCTAGACAGATTTTGCATTCGGATTTATAGCCGGTCTTTTAGCTAAACCACGAAAATAGTCAATTTAATCTCCCTGTACGAAACTGATCTCCAGTTGGGTCTGGTTATTATATGAACTGATAAAATTTAAATCTAATACGTTTTTGATTTCTTAATATGTCTCTAACTCAATAAAACCGCCGCCAATAATTTAGAATAAAAAAACAATACTAGTCTTCTGCACAGAAGTGTGTAACGTTACTAAATAAAATAAAATAGATTTTATTTATTACAAAATAAATATTGTTTAATTTGTCAGTAAAAATGAACCGTTTTTCTGCAATATAAAAATTTTTCATTGAAATTATTTTTTTTAATTCAATATATTACGTTTCAATGTAAATAACGCAGATAAACGGAAATGATGTTTCGTGGATTTTTCTTTATACAATTATGCTACACAATCAATTCCTATTTCAAAATGTATTCTTTTCTTTAATGTATATAAAATAATTATATGTGAATGTATTTGTTCGAGAATTTGAATATAAAGATAAAAAAGAACAAAATTCAATTAATCCTATTAATAATTAATATTTTACAATCGTACAATGCAAACAACTTATAATATTAGTTCTTTCTCTCTTTTCATAAAATAGAACGGGACTTACATAACCGTTTGGATGACTGTCTGATGATTTCTTCACAATTGCATTTAATGATTAATGATATAAGAAATAGAAGAATATGTATAAAATTATTTTCATTCACTACTTTTTTCTGTTCTTGCTTTTATTTCTTTTTGTCTCAATTTTTGTATGAATCAATCGGTCTTATATTAATTATTTTATATTTTAATTGTTATCCACTGGTCATACAAATAGTTTTTTTTATAAATAAAACTGTTCTATTTTAATTAAAATAATAATAATAATAAATAATTATTTGTATTACTTAGGTCCTCTTCAATTGTCATCCAGTTGTGAACAGTAATTTTTTTCTTTTTACCGATGAACATCTGTGGTTGTTGAACATCATTTACTGTTAGCCGAACATTTCCTGTTTTTGAAAGAGTAAATATTGTTTAATGTATTCTTTCCAGCTCATTACATTTTACAAAACAATATATATTCCCACAATTTTCTTCCGTTTACAAAACATTTTGTTTCTTCTTTAAACTCGAATAATTTTGGTCTCTCCTATTGTTTTACAAACTAATATTCCGTATTGTTACATAATTTCGTTCACTTACTGTTATGTTATCTTTTATTCTTATAACGTATTTACAATTAGATGTAGTTATAATGCTCTTTATGTTTATTAATTCAAATAACGGTACATTTGTACTATATTTTATACTTAATTACATCAATTAATTTTATTTTTTATTATTATTTTTAATTCAATACTAATTATTATGTTTAGATTTTAAGCAGTTATAATTAAATATTTTAAGTTAATAATTAAATTCTCTCATCAGCTCATTTTTCTTGTTTAATTTTTTTTTCAGAAATATAAATTTTCAAACTATAAATATTGTTTATTATTTAAAGTAAAACTTTCCATTCCGAGTCAGTAATATATATTATTGCCGTTTATTTACAATGGTATTCTTTTTCTGAGAATTATAAATATTCATTAAATTTTAATATTAGCAGTAACTGCATTTATCTATACACACACACTCAGACCCGACAGTAGCTAGAAGACCGGTTGGAGAAATATATATATATATATATATATATATATATATATATATATATACTATTATTATTATTTTAAAAGCATAGATAATAATAACAACGAAGGATCTAAAGTCAATAATCAATATACAATAAACCATTTCCCTATTATTTATAACTTAAATGTAATAATTAAATATTATATTTAAAAAATAATAAAAGAGAAAATTCATTGATGTAATTATAAACAAACAATGGATAGTTTATTTTGAATTTACTTTTTTTATCAGTTAATAAGATGAGAAATACAGATTTATAGCTGCTTGAAGTAAATTAAATTTCAATAATTATTACAAAATTTCCGTTGAATAACAGTACTTTAAGCGGCAATCAATCCTTATGTGTATTTAATACATGTTTGAATTTACGTCGTTGTAGTACATCGTGGTGGCCTATGTATATATTGTCAATACAACCTCCACTTCTGTCATATATATATGTATAATAATGTTTTAATATAATGTTTTTTTTTTTTTTGTATGTGCACGTAGGTATGAATAAATGTTGTATTGTTTATTTATTTAAATCATATGACAAACTGGTTCGTACTCTCTTAAGTCAATTGTACAATAACAATACAATATAATAATAATACACCATAAAGATAGCATAATTCAAAAACTGTTGAAAAATGCTATTAATAATTTGTATAATAAATAAAGATAATTTTTTTTAAACTGCTGCTTTATCTAGTGATAAAGAAATCAATTCTAAAAAATAATAAATAAACTAAAAAAATAAAACAATTAAAAAAAACTAACGTATAATTAAAAATAAATAATAAGTTTACTAGAGACAAAAACTCGAACTAATAAAAATGTTGACTACTATATGACACTGTATTCGTTTTAAAAATTAACTACCGGTCTATATTGCATAACAATATATTATTTTTAAACGTAGTAAATAAAAAATTGAACGATTGTACTTTTCTGTAAAAGTATATTTCTCCACTTATTTGTGAACATAACAATTGGATAGCAATTTTAATTCTTAGGTAAATAACTCAAGAATATACTGTCATAATATATCTATCAGGTGTTTGGAAAAGAATTCCTAGGTTTTAAATTAAATTTAATTTATTACATTTAGAATTATAAATATATTAAATGAAAATACGAGTCTAAATTTTTTTTAGCTTTTACTGTAACTCAATATGAGCGCCGTTTAAAGCCCTGCAGTCATCAAACCGATAATTCACCTCATTCTACACTCTAGCGAACATATCTGTTGGAATCGCTCCGTGACTACTGTTATTCTGTTATTCTTTGGGGCAGTTGACTGAATTTTTTTCTTGATATACGTTATATTTTACGTACCCTCCAAAAAAATCAATCGGCATCGTGATGGCTAAGCGACGGAAGCTTCTCTTTTTTATCCATCCTTCTTGGAAGCTATTGTTGAGCGTAATCCGCACAGCTTCTGCATGATGTTGACGAGCTCCATCCTGTTAGAAACGTAGGCCTTACATATTTCCAATCTGCAGGAAACACAAGGTTTTTTATCATTTCCGAGTACGTTACTCGTATGATATTTACAGACCAATTTCGCCGAATCATGTGAATTCTCTGAGCCCGTACTTGATAATTATGGCGGTTCACGATTCGATTAATATGAAATGAAGATTCACCACAGAATAAAATGCCCTGCAGGTAGTTTTCATCAGCAGAAATGAAGTCTGTTACGATTTGAATCTCTGCCCTTTACCGTTATGTGTAACTTCATGGAGTAGTTACAGTTGATAAGCGTGAAATTTCAGTCGCTTATCATCATGAACAGCGCTTTTAGAAATGTTTAGTTGACGACTAGCATTACGAAATGAATATTTTGGATATCACTGGAATGACGGAATGATAGTCGAATTCTTTCTGCATTTTTGTCATTTGTTTTAGGTCTACCTGGCTCTTTCAAAAAACTTTCCTTTCCAAAACTTTTTCACAACATTTATGTATACTTTTGCTACTTTTTGTGTCATCCGGAGAGTTTCTAAGATAGACTCGCGATTAATTTCTTAGCTTACAGTCACTAAATTTGTTTTTGCGATTTTGTGTTGAGACGATATCATGGTACTGAAGCCTAGGCTCATAACTGCTTGACATGTGTAACATTCTAACGCAGCTGCTATCTGACGGAAAATACTTCAATTGAAACTTAATTGTTGTCGCTTTCACAAGTTGGTTTGTATGAGTATATGTACCGATGTTTGCTTAAAAATAAATAACAGTTGGAACCACCTATTCTAGCTGATTCTAATGAAATCTAACATTTGCAATAAATTTTAAATCAATCAAAAGTGGTATTTTACCGTGATCTGTAAGATATGTCTATACGGGTTTTGTAATGAAATTTAAAAAGCTGGTTTACTTTATTTAGTTTACCAAATTCGGGTTAATTATTGTAGACATATCAGTGATTTAACAAAAATTTTTATCCTTTCTGAATTTTCGTAGTAGGTGAAAACGTATTTTTCCATAAGGAAATCAAGTATGATAAAATAAAATTATTTATACTCTATTTTTATCAATTATTACGTTAAGTAATAACATTCTCTTGATTACTTCAGGAAACATTTGTTTAAGTTTTTTTTTTCAAGAAAAAGTTTATAAATCTTCGTATTTGTGTAAGTGTACATAATAATTCGGTAGCAAACAGTATCTGTATATTGTGTAAGCCTAATTAAAATTATAGTTGTAAATTGTTTCAGTGCATTTTATTGTTACGTTATTGTGCGCATTTTAAAGCCACCTGTCATCTCAGTTGTGTCTGTTTTTTTTTGCGTGGGGATATAGAAGACCGATAAAATTGTTTTTAACGAAACTTCAGAATGAACGTAATTTAGGCAATCATAATAATTTAAGCCGCTAAAATTTCAGTAGTCCTTGTAATGTCTTCAATTTAAATATTCATCAGTTGACCGAGAACGGTCAAAGAGAGTTTTTGATGAAAAATGGATTTTGCGTTTTCTCACCCAGTATACACTTGACCTAAAACTATAATAACAATAATTAAACATAGGAAAAAACTAAACCCACTTCCTTCTATGATTTTTTTTTAATTTACATTTTACAAAAAAAATGAAATGTAATTTTTTTTTACATTTATATAAAAAATATTGTAAAAGGTAAAATAATATTTGAAAAACCTTTCATTAATGCCATCATTTTCATTTAGATCAGGGAAAGATCTTATCCTCATTTAGGCAATGTATTTTTATAATTTAATGTCTTTTTGAAAAAAAAAATAAACAAATGATAAAAATTAAAGCAAATAGAATATTTAATTATTTTCATAATTTTTTTTTTTTTAAATGTCAAGAGCGGGTTCCTTTCTTCATATGACTTACTGGAATTTTGACTAAAGGTTTCCTTCTGTAATAAATAAAATTTGATATCCAGGTAAACATAGGGTTGTATATATTTTCAACTAAAAAAAAGGATATATTTTGGAATACTAGTTTCAAAATTCTAAAAAATATGTATCATTTTTGGATCCATTTTCATGAGAAAAGAACCATTTAATTCATAATAAACCTAAATATTAACAATTTAGGTATTAAATAAATTGTTCCTATTGTACTTTAGAGTCAGCTATGATTTTTTTTTTTTAAATTAATTAATGTTTTTTGGCTATTAATATTGCTAATCCAATTCCTCAGAATATAATTTATTCTAAGAGAATATAATCGAGTAAAAATAAATATATATATATATATATATATATATATATATATATATATATATATATTTAGTTATGTTTTTTTACTGATTTTCTCTTATTAACAGTTAAATCGTTGGAGATTTTAATTAATCATTTATACCAGTAGAAAAATACTGCTTACTATTCTATAAGAAGGTTGACGTCAATTTAGTTAAAATGAAATGCACTCGTTTGACAACTCTCCGATGGAGGTCAGGAATCTGGAATAAAATAACCTAACATCTAAAAATTAAACCTTCCAAAGTTTCTTCAGTCATGATCTTGTTATCATTTGTTTTATTTCACTGTTAAAATATTATTAGTAGTAACTAAAAATAATTATGTACACTAATTTTTTAATAGAATTATGTTGTGATTTTTCTCTTACATTTATTATTGAACTTCTTTATGGCCTGGTTTTAATTAAGAATTCAATGATGTGTATAAATAATTTTATTTATATATGTCATTCTCATTTGACTTTTTTGCAAATGTAAATTCGTAAACGTGATGTTTTCACGTCGTAGTGGGGAATTTCATTAAATAAACTGGAATATTTGATAATATTTCAGATGAAAAGCTGATAGGATACAAAAATTTCAGTTAAGCGTAATTCAACATATTAATGAAAAGTTGAAACATTAATTCGGTAATCAGAATGATTGCTTTAATGTGAAAGAACATAGAGTATGTCTCTAATGAAACACAATACAAATAAGATTGAAAGTAAACTTCGTCTATTGAACCGAAGAAATTATAACAATGAAAGGATTTTAAACCCTATTACCATTTATTAATATAAACTAAAAATGAGTTATGTAATTACATTTCTCGTACGTTACCCTCCCTCTAAGCTAGATTTAAGGTACAGTTTTAATGTTTAATGTTTATTTTTATTATTTATTCAAATAAAAGATTAAGCTCTGGAAAATATTTATCGGTGATTGTATTTCATTTTATATCCTAAGGGAGAAATCGTGCTCAATATATATATATAAAAACGATTGAATCAAATATCACGATCCCGTTTATCAAATATGAAATTTTTATTTTATAAATATTTAGTATTTGTCACATTCAATGTTTAATAACTATTTTATTTATTATTTATTCTGTTAATTATTACCAGTAATTTTATTTTATTTTCGTTGTTTTATTTTTTCAATATTTTAAATATTACAAAAAAATGAATCTTTCTAATATTTTAAAAATTGTGCTTTGATACAATGGATATTTTTAATATTTAAATAATTGTCTCTTAAAATATTCCATGCCCTTATTTTATTAAATATATATATATATATATATATATATATATTAATCAACAAATTATTACAATGGAGAAATAATTATAGATCACGTTATAATAACGGTTAGAAAATTTGGTAAAAAAACAATGAACACTAATATTATGGTTTGTTTTAATAAATAAACGCTGGTATTATTACCTTAAGACAAGCATTTTAAAATTTGGAGCAACAACAATTCTAGATTCAAGCACAGAGCAGCTTGATGATTTCCGTTATCCAGAACAGAACTCGTCACTGCTCTTGCCGTTGTGACGAACGGTACGTTATAATTGGGAATTCCTCAGGCATTCCTAATCCAGCATAGCTTTCCAGTTTATTTATCTATTCATATTTACGTACCTGTAGGCCTACAAATGCGTGACACGTAACATTATATTTTCATGCTTCTCTATAGAAATTATAGTTCGTCTCCTTGATAATAAAAATCAAATTATTTAAAGTAATAATATGTGATTATTTATATCAGAATTTTAAATTGAATATTTTGAAATTACCTTTTATTTTGATGATTTTACGTTCAGTATCCTCAAAAATTTGAAGTGGAGGGATGGAAGAAACGAAGTTCAGCTTACATCACCGAACAGTTAATTTCTGGGAAAGTATGGGAAATAAATGTATTAAACAATATAGTTATACGTAATTAATTCTTCTCTGCTCGGAGCTACGTCACAATGGACTCAGCCAGCTATTATTATTATTATTATGAAACTACCTTCCGTAGTTGTCAGTTTTTTCTGTAATTTCTACCTTCTCTCTCTCTTATGTATATTAGAAAAATAAACTATGTTCAAAAAAAGAAAAGAAAATTGAAATGTGGTTAATAGAGTGAATATTCTTGGCTTAAGAAATTAAAATAATGAAAGAAATGCCATACTTGGTACCGAGAAATAGGAATTTTTGCAAAATTTCTTTTACTGGTTATTTAAATGGTTGTTCACTTGACAAAAAAAAAATTACTTTATATATTTAAATTTTATATTTTAAAAAATATTTCATATTTTTAACATGGTTTTTGAAAAGGTATGTTTGTGTTTTTAACTCCAGAACGGTTGCCTCCGTGGCGTGAATGGTAGCATCTCGGCCTTTCATCCGAAGGAACCGGGTTTGAATCCCAGTCAGGCATGGCATTTTCACATGCTACAAAAAATTGTCTTTCGTCTCATCCTCTGAAACAATACCTAACGGTGGTCCCGGAAGTTAAAAAAAAAAAACTTCAGAACGGTTGCGCTGACATTTATAAAACGACTTGTACCAGTTACAGTACTTAAAATCGATTTTAAGCGGAGATAAAAAATAAGATTTATTATTAAAAATTCAAGATTTTATTACTTTTTTCTTACGTACATCTTTCTACTTCCACTCCTGCTGACAATATAGCGTAATGTTTTTCAACTATGTAATTTACATCACACATTTACATAAATTTAGATATAATCGGCTGTCTTTGCTGTGGCTTTTCTTTCTTTCTTTTTCCTGTTTAGCCTCCGGTAATTACCGTTCAGATAATACTTCAGAGGATGAATGAAGATGATATGTATGAGTGTAAATGAAGTGTAGTCTTGTACAGTCTCAGTCGACCATTCCTGAGATGTGTGGTTAATTGAAACCCAACCACCAAAGAACACCGGTATCCACGATCTAGTATTCAAATCCGTGTAAAAATAACTGACTACTAGGACTTGAACGATGGAACTCTCGACTTCCAAATCAGCTGATTTGAGAAGACGCGTTCACCACTAGACCAACCCGGTGGGTTGTCTTTGCTATGGCTGTCATAAAGTTTTACTGAGGAAACGTAATGCCTATTTCTTATTTATTGAATTAACATAACTCTTGCAAGTTATGTTAATATACTTTTTATATACACATATATTAATAAATTTATATACAGTATACCATATATGAATTAACACATGCCACGTAGCACCATCTTACTGTAACCAATAGTTTTATTCTTAAATTTCAAGCAATGCTAGGAAACTGTAATATTAATACTTAATTTTTAATTCTGTGAATAACGCAGGTAATATTTTTGTAAAAACATGCATCCGATCATTCTTCGTCGCGAAATCGCGCATCGAACACCAACTTTTGAAAATTATTTTTTTGTCTACTTTCATAATAAATGGAAGGTTTCTCAGAACTCCATACTCTATTGCTTTGGTTACTTAATGGCTCTAGAAAGATGAATCCATGCTTTATCTGAACAAAAAATATTGCCCAGTCACGCACACGATCTTGAATAAAATGTTTGAACCGTCTGCAGTATTGACGTCATCTGTTAGACAGATGACGTCAATACTGCATTTACTACCTGGAATTGAAGAGATTAGATATGCTACAAAATATACTATTTTTTCTGTTTTGTTTAGTTATATGAATTAAAGAATATTTTACCATTTCCCAGAATTAAAAAAATAATAATACTCGGTCTCGGTTGGTATATAACAATATTACCATTTATAGTGCAATTAAGCATTGAAATGTTCTTTTTATGATGATATAAGTAATTTTATTACTAAAGATGGAGCAATATAAAATGCCGAATAGCTCAGACGCAACGAGCCTTCAATCAGAAATATAATTTGTTTACATCAAAAATTAATTTAAAAATCAGGAAAAGATTTTTGAAAATATATTTTTGGAGCGTAGCTTTATATGGAAGTGAAACTTGGACGATCGGAGTAGCTGAGAAGAAAAGATAGGAAGCTTTTGAAAGGTGGTGCTACAGGAGAATTTAAAAATTCAGACGGCTGGATAAAGTGACAAATGAAGAGATGTTGCGGCCAATTGATGAAGAAAGAAGCATTTGAAAAAGTATAGTTAAAAGAAGAGACAGACTTATAGACCACATATTAAGGCATTCTGAAATAGTCGCTTTAATACTGGAGGGACAGGTAAAAGGAAAAATTGTGCAGGTAGCAACGTTTGGAATATCTAAAACAAATTGTGAGGGATGTAGGATGTAGGGGGTATACTGAAATGAAACGTCTAGCGCTAGATAGGGAATCTTGGAGAACTACATCAAACCAGTAAATGACTGAAGACAAAAAAAAAGTAATTTTAATCAGTCTTTCATCCGTAAGGTCCAAGTTTGAATCTTGGTCAGACACGGAATTTTTTATACTACAAAATATTCATTCCATATCCTCACAGACATGCTTTGCTTCGAGCTTATTTATTTATTTTTTTTAAATTCGTTACTAAATCCAAAAAAAATTTGTAATCCGTAACTTTTTTAATCGTAATTTCATAATCTGTATCTGGTCTACTCGTAACTCGTTTAACATTTGGAGTCTATTTCAAAAAATAAGTTTTAGATATTATATTAAGAGCGTAGTGAAAAAATTAATTTAAAAAACATTTAACTAAACTATAAAATTAAATATTGTGATAATTAAAGTAAATATCGTCAACTGACCTAGCCATTTAATTTGTAGTAGTACTGTAAATTATTATTTACTTTATATTATTACTTTTATTATTTGTTACTGTGAAGGCTGTTATTATGATTGTTTTGACCATTAATTTCAACATTAAGTGTTTATAATTAGTTATGTAATTCTGCAAGCCATATGAAATTAAAAAGTTACTACAAAGCGTTTTACCTTGTTTTATTATCTTCGCGATTTCGTTTTTGCAGATTTAATGCTAACTCGAAAACAAAGACATTTATCGAGAAATGGTTTTAGTCATCGTAAAATTCTAAATTAAAATCATATATCACATGTCCACCTTTCTACTTAAAACAAAGGTTTTATTCAATATGGCGTCCAAGATGCGGAAAAAATTTCAAGCACAACATATAGCAGTAATTTTGTAACTATAGAGTCGCACTTGTTTTTACCTCCTATCCCTCATTTTTGAAAAAAGAAGCCATTTCCATACTTTAATATCACTCTTTATAATGATGTATTATAATTTTTATTTAAAACATTTAAATTTACATTCCATTCTTATTTTCTTTTGTTTTTATTTATCTGTTTATTAATGTTTAATATCTTTCCGAAATTAAATGTATACATGTTAAGATTTATAATCTGCATGCGGTCTAGTTTTTTATTTCTCTGTACTTAATTATAACTAATTTGATTTATGTTTAATTAATTTTTTCTATTCTGAATTGAATTATAAATAAATAACTGATACATATAAAATTTCATACTCTAGTTAATAATATGTAGATGGGCTGAATTTAAATTGCTGCACTTTAGCAGTAATAAAAACCAAACAATTTATTTTAGTAATAAGTACAGTGTTATATTTTTATTATTTCTCCCTTTAATTATTTATAATATGTTAATAATATTTTTTCTGCAATCTAATGTTTTCGTTGCTGCAACTTGTCTTTCCCTCCTTGATTCTTAAAAACTTTTTTTTACGGGTTTTATCTAACCTTAATTTTTGGTAAATTGGTAAAAACATTGATTGTAAACAAGTTTTTGAAGTAGACGCTCTGTAATTTATATAAACTCTAAACGATTTAAATACGATTTTAAATGAACTCTAAACGATATAAAAAGATCTTTTATATTTAGGTCGTCCGAAAAGCCTTAATAGATAATTTTATATAATTATAAGTTATAAAATGTGCAAGAAAATTTTCTAACACTTAATGATTTTATAAGCATTTGTTCTACAGTAGTGTATATATTATATTGCGTACATACTCAACAACAAAGATTACAAGCTTTCATTTTACATGAAGATAATAATAATTAAATTTAATAAGTTCCCACGTCTTTGAATTTCATGTTAGCAACTGCACACTTCAGAAAATAAAATTCTTTAATTTCTTTTCATTTACTTTTTTAATTTACAGTTATTAAAAGAGAAATGTATACTAAATTTATATTTCAAAATACTGTATTTTTGTTATAAAAATGCATTTTTCGTGATTTAAAAACTTGAATTTTGTTTAAGATAAAATTATTAATTTTCAAATCTATCCCTTTTAGAAAAAAATAATTTCATAATGCTTTATTTAAAAGAAAAAAAGATTACAAATTCAATTCGCTAATTTTTTTTCTAATTCCACAAAAGAAGTAGTCTACAGAGAAATTTTATAACCATACATAATTAATTTAGGTCATCATTTAAGATTTTTTACAAAGAACTCAAGACCTTCTGTTTCTATTACTTTAATTGTTGCTAAGCAATTTGTTTCGAAACCTACATCAACTCTCGAGTTGAGCACGTAACTAGCACACAACGCATTACCGCACGATTATCCCATAGGCTACACATTCCACATGCTGTATCTAATTCCTCAACCGCTTACCAATAATTACGGTCCCCAGCAGCAACTGTTTGAAAATTGCGGATGTAAATATAATAATGCTATGAAAATGTAAAATTTTAATTCGCTTTTATTTACTACCTATTATTTTATTGACGTAATTATAAAGTTTATAAATTAAGAATTTTCTATTTTGTCAAAAAAATAGATTATAATTGTACACCCAGCTACTTATACACTGATAACAGAGTAAGTAGTTTAAAGTAGACTAGCCTATTTCGCTTTTAGTCAAGATTTAATTACCCTACCCTAGTAAAGGGCAATTTTATGCGTCTGTCTGACTGTGTGTCCGTCCCCCTTAGCTTAGCACTGGAATGTACCCGGATCACTAGCAGAATTCCGATTCGTTAGTATCAATTTCTAGAGTTAAATTTCTAATTTTAACTTTTGTTACATCAATTTTCATCATTCAAAAAATAATATTTTTACACAAGAGGTAATCAATTTTGGACACCTAATATCCCATTCCGAGATGTCGCCCGACAGGGCAACCTGCCCGGAGGCCTAGCTGTGAAGGGTGTGACACGCCTCTGCAGCTAGTTAAAAGTACAAAAACTTTAACAGTTTTTAATCAACTTCCAAAGAAAAGGAAGATTATTTCCTTATGACTATGTATTTTTAAATTTATTCTTCACAAATGAGCCGATTTTATGATTCTTTTGCTGTGTTTTGTAGAGAAAAACGCTGTGTAAGTTTTTCTCTTGTGCAAAGCTGTGTACGCTTTTTTGTAAGTTTCTTCCAGATATCATAAATAGAGTATTTTTAATGAAAATTACACTGTCTATATAGACGAGTTTATAAATATAAATTTTACTTTCCCGTCTAGATAGCGCTAGCTCTAAAAGGAAAAGTATTATAATCGGTCTAATTTGAGCATATGTGGTTTTCACCGGATCTAAATGTTTTCACACCTAAGGAACCTGTTCGTACGTGTATGTTCAGTGTTGGCCTCTAAATCACCTTATACCTTCAGAACTAATGGACTGATTTTGACCAAACTTGGTCAGATTACTTCTGTATGTGAGGCATTGATGCCATTAAATTTTCAACTTGAAAGGTCAAGGAGATGAGGCTGTAGAGCAAGGTTACACTCAGTATCTCGAGATTTCTGCTAATTAAATCATAGTTTTCTTAGGCATATTTGTTAACAATTAAAAAATAACAATATTTGCAAAAAAAAATTTGCAAGATTGCACCTCCACTCTAAAAAATGCTGTTGTAGTCGTTTGCTTTGCTATGTTGTGACGTCACAAGTGAATGGTAAAATTAAATAAATAAATAATATTTTAAGTGTAAAAAAGTAAGTCGGTTTATCTGGGTCCTGAACTCGATCACCCGGTTGATTCCTAGTGCGGTTGCTACCTGGTGCATTAAGCCTAGCGACTACACCAGTATGCCGACCTCAAAAGCGAAATTTGTTGTTTGTAACTTGTGAAATTACATTAGTTAATGCAAACCGTCGCCGCTAGTACCTCCACACTTGCGCGTGCGCGTTAGTTAGAATCATTGAATTAAATAAACGATAAAATAAAGTGAATAAAATAGTGAATAGCTTAAATTGTGTTTGCATATGTGTATGTAACCGTGCATCAGAAACAACCCACAGTTGTCAGCTTTTTTATTTCCTTGTCGTCATTACTTGTTGTGAATTGTTGCAGTGTAGTGATAAATAGACTGACAATAATGATATAGCGTGTTGTTATTTTAGTTATCAAATTATTTTCAAGAAAAGATTAAAGAAAATTAGTCGAAATATTTAGTATAAAATTCAATACATATGTCCGTATTACATAAAGCCTTAACTTAAACATTATGGACTCTTTAGGTAGTGATCTCTGCAATTCTTTATTTATTTAATTCATAAAATAAAAATTAAAAATTAAAATTAAAATTCATAAAATAAATTAAAACAAAGATAATGAAATTAACTTCAAGATTAAAAAATCATAAATTTCTTCAGTTCTTTAAATCTAACTTTTATTGAAGTCGATACCAAAGTAAAAGCTAATAAACTGTTGGTCATTATTTTAATTTTAAATTTGGTACCTATTTTTAAAAAAACAAACTTAAAAAAGAATTTAAAAAGTATTATTTTTTTTATTTTTCGAGCGATTTTGTTTGAATACAGTTTTATTTTTATTTGATTTCTTTTTTTAAGTTTGTTTTGTCGTTCCATTTTTCCAAAGTAGTTACCTATTTAAAGTAGGCCTCAAAACTTTCTAAGTCAAATATTATTAAAAAGCAAATATCAAATATCAAACTGAGTAATACTGAGTAAATAATACTGTAAATACTAGTAATACTAGTAAATACTCAGTTTAAAGTTAAATATAACGGAAGAAAAATAATCGAAAAAAGACCTTAACAGTAAACTAGATTATTCTAGAGGTACACCCTGTTTGAGGAAATTTTGTGTACCCTACTGAGGAAACTTTCATTGGTTAGGGGGTAATTATTTTATTTCATCCAAATTTGAACTTACATCTGTATCGAGGCAGTTAAGCAATGCCAATTTTTTTTTTAGGATGTTTACGTAATATAATCATTTGAAAGTTAGCTTTGAGTAGGTACATAATTGCTCTTGATTTATAAAATATTTAATAGTCAGTAACATTATACACACGTTAAATCATTATTGGAAACTTGGCTGAACAGTAAATAGTTTGATAGTACTACATTCACAGTTCCGGCGTATAGGCGAGGTTATTTGTTTCTGCAATCTGAGCCTGCTTTTTGTGATAATTTTTTAATTTCAATTTTTTTGCAAGATATATTTAGGCTTGTCAGAACAAAGTCTTTTATCACTATTGTGCTGATATGTATCTTAGATAAAAATCCCTTGATCTCACCGACTGTGGGCGAGATTGGTGCCTGTTGCTTGACGAGGACATTGAATCTATTTTCTTTTGGATTTTTGGTCTCTTGTTCTTCTTTGGTTAAATTATGCTTTTTATTATCTAACCGCTTATTCCATCTCTCCTTCCCTATCTTAGATTGAGTAGATGTTCGTCTGTACTGACGACCTAAGATCGCGTACATCTGGTGCATCTTGATGGTATCTGATGGGTAACATTTCAGTGTGGATATCTAGAAACTTTTGTTTTCTGTTCAATTTTTGTGCAGTAAACATAATGGTTTGAAGTTCCAATCAGGTAATTCATTCCGGTTTAATCTAGTATAAAATACAAATAAAATACTTTCTTATATACATATTTTTTTTTTATTTATTTTAAAACGCTACCTGTGTGGGGGTATGCTATAGTTATTTGCATTGCTATAGTAATCACTGTAGTTCTTCCCACTGCGGTAAGAAGTTTTATTACTCAAATATATTTGTAAGAAAATATTTATTTCACTGTTATGTTTATTTACAAAAAAAAGTTTAGATTCTTGCAGTAGTCTTTGTAACGTTGGATAGCTATTAAAGGAAGAATAATAAAAAGGTTCACGCACGTAGAAGCGAAATGCTTCAGGCTGTATTGTACTCGTATCTTTATCCGGTCATTTAATACATATTTTAATATCTTTGACGTCTTTTAACGAAATTATACTCTAAAAAAAAACCAATAGCCGTAAAAAAGTAATGTAAATTATTGAATTTATAAATAAAATTATATTTATTTAAATTACGTTTGTACCCATAAAAAATGAACAGGAAATAACCTCTGCGAGCTCCAGCTAAAAAGCAGCATTGAAGAAGTGCTTCGGTTAAACCTGGTTTCTTACAAATGAAATAGCACCTTTTGTAATCTTTAAACTTAACATTCAGAATTTGGCGCCAAATTAAACATAACTATTAACCTCAATTACTAATTCGTCCTTAATTTGGCATCGACTTCAAAAAATCGAAATTTAAAGATCAATTAAAAAATCATAATTTATACCTTACAGTACAGCGTTTAGAAAGGTAGTTTATTTTTTAAAAAGATTACTTTATTATCTACTTTATACTTTCATATTTAGTTAAAGGATTGATAGACCTACGTAAAACGTCTATTTTAAAAAAATAAGCGATTTACAAGAAATGATAATGCAAGATCTACGTCTTGATGAAAATAACTATTGGACTACGAATAATAATCGAAGTACTAGACCGCTACTGAGCTTGAGATATGACTTTCAGGAGTATATAATGTTTTACCTTAATTTTTTCAAACAACTTTCTCTCATTTTTCCATGAAATTCTTTAAATATCAGAATGATATCAGGATATACAGTGTATATCATTATGGATAAATGTCATAATACTAAACGTTGATGATAACAAAAAAAACGTTTATCTTCAAATCGTTTACGAGAAACATTAATCTTTCTTTTAAAAAATACTTCTCTTACATGGAAAACTTATAACGACCGCCACATGAACTTCCTCTAAAAAAAAATTATCATCAAAATGTGTTAGTTGAGTGAAAAATAAGGCTTGAACATAAAATAAATAAAAATAAAAAATATTACATACAAATCGAATAAAGAACCTCTTCTCCTTAATCAGTTAAAAAAGCAATCGTCAGTTCAAATGTTTATATCGTATTTAATAAGTGTGCTATCATTACATGAAAAATAATCAGTTTTTCTAGGTCAAGATTTAAAGTTTCTTGATTTTTTTAAATAAAAATATTGAAATTATATCAGTCGTTAATTTGTAATAAAAAAGCACACCCTAAAATGCTGAATGGGACACGTGTACGCGTAGATCCAACAGTAATGTAATCGATAATTTGTTTAAGTTGAATTCAGAAAGTTGAACATATTAATTTCAAACGTATTCACAATTAGTATTTTACATTATTTTTGTTATTTTACATACCTTAAGTATTTTAAAATTATGAATATTATCTATAGATCAACTGGTTTTAAATAACGGGATTAATTTTAAAATAAAATTTGTCCTACGTAACAGCACCATAGAACCAACCATCGTTAAAATACGTTTAAAAAGTTCTCATTTAATTCAATTTTTAAAAAAAATATATTATTCACAACTTTTTATCAAATTAACTTGTCATATTGAAATTTGTGTAAAAGTATTTTTATAATTTAAAAAAAAAAGATTTCTTTAAATTTAATCATTAGAGGTGTTGACTTAATAAATCAGTAATAATTACTTTATGTGCCGATATATAAATGAAATTAAATAAAACATATTTAAAAAAGAAAAAAAACATGTTTAGTAAAATAAATAAGATAAATCCAACTATTGTAAAATTAAACTATGTCAAAATTGTGTACATCTAGAGAAAATGGTTCATCTAGAAAAATATAGTGATTGATTAATCTAAATTTATTATATAACACCAGTTTATAATCTGTGTCTTTGCGTCAAGATTTCAGTCCTACATTCAAATTATATTACTTGAAAATTTTTTAGTAGAAATTATTTATGTTAAAAATAAATTAATTTTTCTTGGTTTGAAAAATATTTACTTTTTTGTGATTCGTTTGCATTTAATAACATAATTCGTACATTTTTATCGTTAAAAGAATATAAACTACTTTTTAAATAATATTAAACGTTGGCTGAATGATTTATTATTTACCAAACAATCAACATACAAGTCGGTATAATTTAGTATAAGTTCCTGAAGGCATGATTATTCTGGTTTAATGATGCACTGGAATATTTTATAATTTATGTTGAAGTTATTCGCTAAAAGTTGACCGAGCCAGTATATCTGTTTTAATATCATGGTATTAACGCTCATGTTATGAGCGTTAATATAACTTTTATCATCTTCCTATCAGAGTCAGATTCCTTAAAAGAAAAAAAAGGTTTATAGTTTGGAATTTATAAGACATAAAAAGAATATAAATAATTTGAAAATAAATTGCTGTATTTTTTTTTTTTTTAATAGCTGCCTATATATAAATAAATAAATAAATATATATATATATATATATATATATATATATATATATATATATATATATATATATTTATGTAAAAATCATATTTTATTGCATGTAAAGTGAGTGATTTATATAGTTTAGATTCCTATTTTTTTCTTTTTACATATGTTAATGGAAACATAATGTGCAGCCAATAATTTTTTACAGACTTTTCGAAGAAATAGTTTGTATAAATCTGTAAGAAATAGCCTATGTATATCCAAAGGTTTTTTTTATTTTAGACTTTTTCTTAACTGCAGTAATAATACCTCATTGAGAGCTTTTCAACAATATGTCATAAGTCGTACTTATTTTCATTGGTTCCAGAGTTATAGCCAAATAAAATTTTAATTAATGAAATATTTGGATCTTATAAGGGGCAGGCACATCGATTCGAATCAGGCTTCATCTCGTTTTATTTTTTATTTTTTTCTAACTTTTTTTAATTTAAATTATTGATTTATTAATAATTATTAACCCTTGATTGTAAAAAAGTTTTACAATAAATAATTCAAAAATAACAATAAAAAAAATACACGAAAAAAGTCAGAAGTTATTAGTGAAATAAAGTTTTATGTTCTTTTAAAAATGTGTATATATAATTTAATAGGCATTATTACGTATATGTATATGTAATAGATTTGGTGAAACATCTGATTATTTAATATTAATTGAAAATTATAATTTAGAATCGTATTATTTTTGGATTTTCTAGTTTAATTTCTGTTTAATTTTATTTAATTATTCTGGAATCTCTGTTTAATTTTATCTACATTACTTACATTAACTATAGAGTGACTGAAAAATAGACCTTCACAACAACAACATAGACATAGGCATACGTGCCCGAACTTTAATAAATTGTTATCTTTTAGTTCATTACTCCTTTAATATTGTTAACAATATTCTCCTTAAATCGTAGTTGATCATCATTTCTATTATTTTTTTTTATTGTTGCCAATCATTTAATCGTTCTTTGATTTTATATAATTCTTCTGATTTTAATTTGTGTACACGTTCTCTAGTTTTCAAATTTTCTCTCTGTTTATATTCATCATCCTTTCTTAATCTTTTTATTCTTTCCTTGGTCGTAACGTTTTCTTCCTTATATTTATCATCTTCTCTTAATGTTTTTATTCTTTTTTCTTTGCAACATTTTATTCCTTTTTATTGTTTCTTTAGTTTTAACATTTTTTCCCTTCATATTCATCTTCTTGTCGTTTTATTTGAGATATATTTCACACCCGAAATCTGACATTTTTTTTAATCAGCAACTCAAGAAGATATTAATAATACTGATCTAGTAATACGAGTAATATAGGGACTTTTATTCTATCCTAATATTTCATGTAAGATGTTGAATTAATAATTGTATAAATATTTGATGTTAATAAAAACTAATGTTTTAGGAACTGTCCACTTTATTAAAGAATTAGAGTATCGTATCTCACTTTCAAATGAAATAAGTTTAAATGAAGTGCAGTAAAAAATGTGTATACTTAATTTAATAGGCGTACAAGGAAGTCATGTGGTGCCCACATCAGATTTTTTAATATGTAACGAAAAATATACATCGATGTATAAAAACTGTAATGCTCTTTTTCTACGTAAGTTTCTATTACTTTTTATAGTATTTTTGATTTCTAATTCATTCTAAAATCTTCAGCTTAACAGATCTCAATTACTTCAAAATTTTTATTAAAAAAGAAATAAATCGAAGTAGAGTTTTATATTACTGTAAGTACTTAATTGTCAAAATGTCAAGATCCGGTGAAAACCGCTTAAATCCAAACTGAACCGATTACAATACTTTCTTTTCTACAACTATAGCGCTAGACGGGAAAGCAAAAGAAAAAACCACTAAAAAAGTACAGCTTCAAAATTTTAATTAGCTTGAACCAAGAGTGGTTATCTTATTCTGTAGGTATCATTTATAGTTATCAATTATTTTAAAACGAACAGTTTGTTTCAGAAGTTAAAATTAGCTAAATTTTTCGTTAATGTTAAAGTAATAATGTTTTTATAAACTATATATATATATATGTGTATTCTTATTTTCAACCACTGCTCGCTTCATTTTTCCTGTTAACAACTAACCATTGTTAGTACCGTAACAGCAAATCACAAAGATACTACTGCAGTGGTGGGTGACCCCTAATCGCACAAATTTCCAGTTGTAAGACCACAAATTGCACGAGACTATTAGATCAATTTTGATCAAAATCTAATCATAAATTCGTCACGTTGAAAAATTCGTTCTAATTTGGATTTTACAGCTATCATGAAAGCAAAAAAACAAAACACACATTTACTAAATTAATTGAATTGGATTTAAAGATGGTAAAAAGAGCAAAATTACTGAAAAATTCTACATCAGAATAATAGTAATAAAAACTAAGGAAATTAGAAATTAGTGCTTGAAAATTTCTTAATTAAACAAAGAGTAAATGAGATCTCATCATTGCATATTGAGGAAAAATCAAAATGTAAAATGATCAAAACTTTGCCAATACTGTATTATGTTTTATTAGACCATTTATCCTTTTCTTGTTCGTATGGTAGCCCAAATTTTGTAACCAATATTTTAATTAAAAAAACACCTATTTTGAAATAGAGTAACATTTTTACTCGTTTATTATTAACTCAGTTTTGATATTCTTCTGCTTTTAGTTATTTATTGTAAATGCTGTATTCACTTTTATTATTTTAAAATTATATTGACCATTTAAACATTTTATAATTATAGTAAAAAATAAAAACCACCCCACAAATACTAAAGAAGTTTAATTTACGTAAATCGAAGCACTTTTGTCACAGTTGATACATAACAGGACATAATTAATACAATTTCCATTAAAAATATTGTTTTAATGAAAAAATGTTTTACTTTTTTAAAACGTTAGATGTTTTATATAGCTATGCAATATGTACACGCCAAATATTTAATTAAGATTATTTAATTATAGCCCCTTATGTGGAGCAAAATTTACTGTTTCACGAATACATACCGAATTATTATTTTAATGTTTAACGGTCTTAAACAATAATAAAACTAATAATAATTTTTGTACGAAGTATGTCAATTATAAATGTTACCTACAGAGTAAGATAACCGCTCTTGGTTCAAGCAAATTAAAATTTTAAGGCTGCACTTTTTTACTGGTTTTTCTTTTACTTTCCCGTCTAGAGCTATAGCTGTAAAGGAAAAGTATTGTAATCGGTTCAATTTGGACATAAGCGGTTTTCACTGGATCTTGACGTTTTAACACCTAAGGAACCCAAAAAACCGGTTGGAAATTTTCTGGAAGTTAATATTCATATGTACGTGTGGTCAGTGTTGCCCACTAAATCACCTTACATTTCCAGAACTACTGGACTGATTTTGAATAAACTTGGTCAGATTAATTCTATATACTGGGCATTAAATTTTCAACTTATCATCAAAGGTCACCTGGGTGAGACTGTAGAGGCCTCACTATCTCGAGATTTCGCCAAATTAAGGTCTTATTTTACTTAGGCTATTTGCTAACAATTTAAAAATAATATTTGCAAAAAAGGTTTTTGAAAAATCGCACCCCCACTCCAAAAACTGCTCTAAACTAATGGTTAAGTGGGTATATTGCGTCAATAGTACCCCCTGTCACCACAAGGAACGCTAGTGCAGCACTGACGTGCTAAATTCAGTATGAGTAAGCCGCGTGATGGGAAAGTCTTACAACTGTGTTATCAGCTTTTTTTTTATGAAGTACTATTTAAGTATATTCCAATAGCATTAAAAGAACGTGTTCTATTAACATTAATATATACAATTCTTAAAATTAAAAACCGTTAAAAATTGTTTTCTTAAAATGAAGGTGAACTGAATAGTTAAGTCAGTATTCTACTTAAAGATTTTTTCAGATTTACTAAAATTAGTAAATAATTACTACGATTATTATTATTATTATTATAATATCTAAATTATTCTTATAAATAAGGCCTTAGATTTTCCATATTTGAGTAACTAGGGAAAATGTGGATTTTCAATACAAAAAGAAACAATGGGTGTGCAGTACAACTTACGCATCACCACATTCGTATAGAAATAAAATATGTATTATTTTCAAATAAAAATTAATTGTTAAAGCCACCTTTAATAGTTTTTATTTTTTCTCATATTAAAAACATTACTTTCCAATAATTTTACATTTATAGTAAATTTCTATAAAAATATAATACGACTCCATGGTGTCATGGTGTGATATGAAATAAGTGAAATTATAATTGTGTATTTTCACTTATATCCGACTGAGATAAAAAACTAGGCGTGCGGTTTACTTTAACAAAGCAGAAAAATCGAGGAAAATCAATTTCGGGTAAATTTTCTTTGAAGATTCGTGAATCGCTCATAAAATGAATGCTAATTACTTTATTTTTTAAAATTATTTATGCAGATAAAACATACAGTTTAGATGATAAATGATTCAAGGAGATGCAATTATTTTTTTTTGCTAGAACAGAACGCTAGAGCGTTGGTGTACTGTATTATTCTTTGTTACGGAAATCAACTTAGCTAACCGTGAAATTATACAAGGTTTCACCTGCTCCCATTTCACCTGTTGACCTCTCAAGTGTTTCAAGAACTTGTAATAATCAATATAATAATCTCATTCATTTTATTACATAATATATTGTTATACTTTGGCAAATTATAAATTTTCATTAACAGTATTCGTTAGCTATTTAAACTTTTTTACGTGTTCATCTTTATTTTTTTTTTACATTGTTTTTCCATCTATATCTTAAATAGATGAGCTCTTGTATATTTAGTATGAAATATAATGATTAACGAAAGGAGAAAGTAAATATTTTTTTAATGTAATTTTAATCGGACTTTATCTCTTTTTCATATCGAAAATAAATTATAACGAAATAATGTTAAGTATTAGAGTCGTATTTAATGCGGTTAGCCAGAGCTCTTTTTTGAATTACAGTATTCATATCATTATATCCAGAAAAAAATCAAATATTTCAATTATTTTGTAAATAATATTAATAAATTTAGGATTAATTTAAATTCTGAAAATTGATATAGTATTTATTAATGAATAATAAGTTTTAAAGTGTTAATTCAACACAATTGGTGGTGTCAGAAATTCAGACTGTACACATTTTATACATAAATCATTTTATTATCAACGTTTAAAATAAACAAAACCATCGACTGCTAAAGCCATTAGCCCCTTCAATATTAAAAAAAAGAAAAAAGTAAAAATATCTTTCTCTCCCCTAAAAAGAACACAAGTGACATTGTCAAGGATTAGTCTTGTCAAAAAGAGCATTTAAAGATAGACTTGTCAATGGTTATTGAGACGCCGAAAACACAACACAACAAGGGTGAAAAAGCCCTTCTTATTTTAAAATATTTCTAGCCATTTCTTATGAAAATTGGTAAAACTATCAAACAATACTTCACTGTGATAAAAATTAAAGCACACATTGAAAAGTCTTTTAAACACAAAATGTCAAGAATGTAAAGGGCACTTGCCATTTAACATAACACTAATAATAAAACATCAAAACCACATATCAAAACTAATCATGTTAATGAAAAATTAAAAATACATCTTTTATTATAAAATTCTTCCTGGAAACATACGACCTATCTCTTCCTCAAATCTATCGCCTTTGTTTCCCTTTTGGCCATCATTTTTTGTTTCTTTTTTCCATCTTCATAAAGGCATCGATATCAAAATCCAAGGTATCTGAGGCCCCGGAGATGGAGTCTTTACATCCTCCTCCGTAAGTCTCGGAGAATCTCCTGCTGCCGACATCAGATGACACCAGCTCCGCTGGCGCGGTCAGAAGTACATTACAGTCGACACTAGATGTACTCATCGCTAGAACATATGGGGCGTCCGAAGTTGCCCTCTCGGCTAAAGGCCTCCGTTCTTTCGGAGGCTATATTTTTGTTATTTAAAATCTTCTTTTTCCAGTATCATCACTTCTGGTTTCGCAGATCTCTCGATGGAGATTTTTTCTTCCTGCACATTTGCTTTCGATGTAGTTGGCTCAATCTTTCTCTCAGTTACTGCTTCTTTTGGCTTAACATATGTTCTAATTGTAGGCTAAAATTTAGGCTTTACGGAGCTCTTTTTAACCGAAACTTCTGCTTTCTTCTGCGACGGCTTTGGATTATTTCCTCTTGATGGTCGACTCTTCATTTTATCCTCGATAATACGTTCAACCATCTTAGCCAAAGCGGGTACCAATTCTGACAGCATATCTCGTGATTTTAAAGAAGCTGTAGGAGCGGCCGCAATTTGTGTGTATGAAGTCATCTTTGGCGTTATGCCAAGCCCAATTTTCCTTGTGGCAAAGTACTTTGACGGCTTTGTGTACTTTCTTCATCTTTTCGACACCTACTGTAGAACAATTTCAGCCGCAGAGCAATTCGTTGGTTGTGTAAACTGCATACATTAAGTAATTCCGGATAACCAATTATTAATTATCACTTCCTTTATTTACTATCAAAATTTACACATCATTAAGCGTTACAATGAGTTATAATAATTTATGTTTTTAGTTAAGTGCATATTTATTCACATTTTAAATATATATTAAATATGTCTTGCTAGAACGATAAAAATTTAGTTATATTGTTGCTAATACATCTTAAAAGAAAGTAAAATTAATATAATTAATTTTAACAATAATTAAGATCAACTGGTTCATTAAAAAATAAGAAGAAAGAAGAAGATGATAGGAGATGTTTACATTAAGCAAGAGGAAAAAGAAAACAAATGAATCTGAACAGCTACTTCTTCTTTATAAACAGAACAATTTCTAAACTTAACAGAATGGTGTCCATGACAGTTAACACAGACAGGAGAATCCCTGCACGGGTCATCTGAGTGTAATGGTTCACCACCTTCACATATCTGCTGCCTTATGCAACGAGCGGCCAAGTATCCGAATCTCTGACAACCAAAGCAGTGCAAAGGTGTTAGGCTAAACAGACGCACATCCAACCTGTAAAACCAGCAATTATCTTCTCCGGACACTTTGGTTTACTGAAAGTTAACAGGTGTAATGCGGAGGGTTATACTTCTCCGTTGCGACGCATGTTTAAGCGACAGAACGCAACACCTTGTTCTGGAAGTTCATCTACAATCTCCTCTTCTGTGCACTTTAACAAATCCCTGCACACGATAACGCCCTTTGAGGTGTTCAAAGTAGTATGGGGAGCTACCTCAGTGTCCATGACTCCGATCTTCTTGGCTTTTAATAATTGTAACTATTGAATGTCGTTGACAGTTTCCACAAAACGTCCCACTACAGTTTTCAAGGTCTCTTTTACCGGTCCTCCAGCAACTTCCGTGATGCCACGAGCTATCATGAAACGGCTAGTTTTCGAAAAATTTCCGTCTTTCTTCTTTATAACTAAATATTTTACTAGTGAACCATTGTTAGTACCGTAACAGCAAATCACAAAGATTCTAGTGCAATGGTGGGTGACCCCTAATCGCACAAATTTCCAGTTGTAAGACCACATATTGCACGAGACTATTAGATCAATTTTGATCAAAATCTAATCATACATTCGTCACGTTGAAAAATTCCTTCTAATTTGGATTTTACAGCTATCATGAAAGCAGAAAAACAAAACACACTTTTACTAATACTATTTTTTGGTCTAATTCTATTTTTTGGTCTAAACTAAGAGTTTCCTTCTTCCTTTCCGCGATAGGTAGAATCTCTCAACGGAGCTGCTAAAATTGTTTTAAGTTCCCTTCAAACATTCTGTTTTGGATCCTTCTATGCTGATTTTCGTTGTACCGTCTCAGTCGTTTTGGTAGAGCTGCCAGGGTCTGTTTCAAGTTGTCCATTATATAATGGGGAGTTTGATCTTCAGAGATAGTGAAATATTTATGATCCTTTTGGCATTCTCGACCACCCTGCGCGTCATATTACAGTTTACATATTGAGTCAATATATCAATTTTCTTCCTCAATTCAGCTAATTATTTTTTAGTCTCATTTGCCGTGGCGGGAGTTTGTTTCTCTTACTCATCATTTGGGCATTCTGAAAACAGATGTCTTGCCCATACAATTTGAGAACTGTGGATGCACCGACGTATATAGCGGAGTGTAACCTCTCTAGACTATAATCGACTATAATTTCAAGTCTGAGGATGTCGTTAACTTTCGTAATTACCTAATTGGTTTGCAATGTAGGCATGGTAGTACGTTTTATCATGCCAAATACATCATACAACATGTGTTCAAATACAACTTTTCAAATACATTATTTTCCTCATTATTTGATGTTTCTTCCTCTTCCTCTGCCTCACTTAAGCGCTATTGTACCCGTATTGTGGATCTCTTAACTGTCATTTCCAGTTGCTCCTTCACCTCTCGCTTGATTTCTTTCATTCTTTTTGGTGATACTCTTGCCTTAATCAAGGTAGATCGATGTTAATCTATTATATTCTGGACAGTTTGTCGTTAAGTTCAGGAAAGAGTTCCATAACCATTCTATGAACCTCTTTACTATAAGGTATGTTAGTCGTTCCTAGTCTAGTCACTGTGAGGTGGCAACGAATAATATATTCGTTCATATTATTTTTCTTTTTCTGTTTAACCTCCGGAACCACCATAAGGTATTACTTCAGAGGATGATATGTATGAATGTAAATGAAGTGTATTCTTGTACAGTCTAATATTATTGGACCATTTGGTTCGATGCTGTATATCTGTCGCTGTGGGCTGAGAAGAAATCACCTCAATAACACCAGCAACAGGGGTAGTTTGGTTTCCGTTTCTTGTGGTATCAGAACGTGGAGGGACGCCACTCGATCCTTCCGCATTTACGTTGGGCAAGACGTATTGGCGGTGCCGAAGGACCATCGCCCGAGTGACCCTAGCGCCCCGACTATTAAGAATTGCGATTTGTTCTCTATTTCAGTAAAGCGTTTCTAGAATAAGCTCTTCCGAGCAGACCTCCAACAGCCCAAACACAGCCGCCTAATACGGGTACAGACGCTGATCGGAACGCCACCCACTATGAGAACAGATGCGTCTGGATTTGTGTTTATGTTTTTATCCGCGGATGGTATTTTACTTCCCATCTTCCCCACATAAATGTGGAGCGTTCCCCAACCGCCACCTTGGATCGCGCTCCATGAGGAACAGAAAACACACACGGGTTGTTTTAATTATTATTTTTAACTTTTTTTGAAGTTTTAGGAGCATCGACTGCTATGGCCATTGGTCTCTTTCACATAAAAAAAAGTAGACTTAATAAATCTTTACATTTCACATGAAACTAAACAATTAATTCTTGATTATACACTCAAACAAATACAGAAATACAATCATGAAAAGCTTGATTCTTGAACATATTTTTTTGGTTTACCTCCTAGGCTTTCCTTTCGATCATCCTTTCTTACATCTTTTTTCTATTCCCCTTACGGACTTTACTTCTGATGAAAATGTGTCTGAGGCTTCAAACATAGCATCTTCCTCCCTTTCAGATACCATTGATGTTCTGCTGACCGCTGACATCAGGTGATGAAACTTTGACGGAACGGTTAACATGGTTGTTATTGAATCGAAAATTGATGCCATCTCCAGTGGTATACTTTCGGCGGCTGAAGTATTCTACTCAATCTCCAAAGGCATACTTGAAACGGCTGAAGTACTCGTTTTCTCCAAATTTGTCATCTAGACTTTTGGAGGTTCCATACGTGCCCTCTCTGCTAAAGACCTACGTGATTTTGGGTACTCCATTTTTGTTTTTTCTAAATCTTCTATTTCTAAGATTTTCACACTAAACCGGTTTAGTTTAAGAAGGTAAAAAGAAAGTTGTAAATACACGCAACAAAACGAAGCTAATCCAAAGTTCCAACCAATTTTAAAATAACTGTAGTTTGCCTCCAAAAATTTCACTAGTTACCCACTTACAATGCTGATTAAACGCTTTCTAAATATTCTACACTTAAAATACCACATTTTATATAATGAAAGTACAATATCTAATACTTTATGATTAAATTATTGATTGACTTATGTTGATTATTTTGCAATAAATTTAAGTAACTTAATTAAAAAAATTAATTTTAAAAGCTTAAACTTTTTCAAAAATTAAAATAAAATGTTGTAGATGTGCCAAAATCTCATAAACTGTATACGAGTAATCGGAAAAGGTGAATGAAGATTCTCAACTTGTCTGTATTTACTTTTTTATGATGTTTAAGACTTTTTTTTTATTAAATGAATCTATATTAATGATTAGTTTTATTTATTTGCGGTTACATAGATAAAGGAGAAGTTTTTTTTTAATGAAAAGTTATTCTGTTAGAATATTGAAGTTTACGTAATTTTATTACGTCATAGAAATTATAAAAATAATACATATTCCCGCAGTTCAGAGCGGAATAATTTAAGCTCGGTAATAGTTTACGTTTTTACATCGTCCCACTTCATCTTTTTTTACTCTTTTACTCTGGAAAAAGTGTGAAACAAAGGTTTCACACTTTTTCTCGTAAATTTAATTTTTTTTTTTAGTTAATAACAAGTTTAGTTTATTTTCTGACGGCAAGGAATTTTTATAATAATCCCATACCTTACTTAAAATTAAAATATAATCTGGAAATGTTTGATTGAATAAACATTTAAAAAAATAAAACTGATTAAAAGTACTGCGTTAAAAAGAATACTTTTCAATTCTTTAAACTTCAATTATTTGAAGTCGATGATAAATTAAGGGTTTGTAAGCAGTTAATAGTAATTTAATTTGGTACCTACTTCTTAAAGTTGATAAAGAACAGTTGAAAAAAAATCTTCATATTGATGTATCAAGTACGAAATTTTGGGAAAAAGAAAATGCAGAAGTTAATATTAACAAAAATCATTTCAAAACGTTTTTTTCTAATTATTACAGCATCTAAATCACAACAATTTTATATTAACGCAAATAATCGCAGTCTAAATAACGAAAATAATCGGGTTGGACTAGTGGTTAATTCGTCGTCGCAAATCAGTTGTTTAACAGCTCATTTTTGAAGTCGAAGTTTCTGGCGTTTAAATCCTAGTAAAAATTAGTTATTTTTAGACGGATCTGATTACTAAACAGTGGATATCGGTGTACTGTGGTAGTTGAAGTTCAATTAACCACACGTCTCAGAAATGATGGGCCTGACTCTGTACAAGGCTACACCACATTTTCATATCATATATACCACCCTCATTTCACTGGGGCTATGGAGGGAGTTGTTTATTATTCATTAGTTAAGCGTATTGCAAAGTACGTGTTAGGAATAGTAACAACAATTTAATGTTAAGAAAAAATAAGGATCACTTTTAACCGTATTATTGATCTTTTATATATTACTACGTAATGTAAGCATTATTAACGAAGGTACTTCCATTTATCCATGAAAAGTAGTAAACTGAATATATTTCATTCAATAAACTACAAAAATTGACATTTTTTTAATGACATTAGTAACCTAATGAATAAATAGGTTATTATAAAATTACTATATGTTGCATTGCTTACTTCCGGTTAGCATTTATACACATTTTGATCAAGATGTGATATTTAGCCCACCGGACTGGTCTTGTGATTAACTTGTTGCAAATCAGTGTTTAACAGCTGATTTTCAAAGTCAGAGGTTCTGAGGTTCAAACCCTAGTAAGAGTTAGTTGCTTTAATGCGGATTTGATTACTAGACAGTGGATATCGGTGTAATTTAGTAGTTGGGGTTTAATTAACCACACATCTTAGGAATAGTTTGCCTGAGTCTGTACTAGGTTACGCCTCACACATATCATCCTTATCTCATTGGGTCGTTTGGAGGGTTGCTTATTGTTCACTAGTTGAACAGATTTCAACGTATACATTAGGAAAAGAAATAATAAAATTACCATATGTTGTGATATTTTACTTCCGGATAGCATTTATATATTTCTTTGGTCAAAATATCATGCTTGACATGATCTTATTGCTTGTGATTTTTTATAATATTTTGATTTGTTGTCATCATCATATATTATCATGTCAACTCTGGCTCAGGTTTTAATAATGTTCTCATCAAGTAAATTGTTTTGTACTACTTTGGAAGGTTGAGAATTGCGAAGTTGTAAGGCTACACGTTTTAGAAAATGAAAGAGAGAGCATGGACATGTGAAAATATCCAATATTATGTGGTTTGTAGGCCACATCCATCGTATGGATGGATGTATATTCTTACTGCATAGACCAACAACTTTATTAAACGTGTGTAGTCGATGAACTGTATTTGTTGTTGGTCAGTGAAACATTCCATCGCACAGTACGAATGTTTTTTATATTTATTAAATATTCTGACAAAGTGATGAAGGAGATATATTGTAACAAATTGAAATTATTTTTCCAATTAATTTTCTTAATTTATTTAATACAATAAAAAATTTATACTGTTTTATTTTTGTTTCCAAATTTTTATCTCAAATAATCGTCGTTAATGAGGATCATTGAATTAACTACGCACTCAAATTTCACTAAAATCTTCCGAGATAAACATTTCCTTCTAGTTTTTGTGACCGTACTTTTCAGTCACTTCGTTTATTTCTTATCACGAATAAAATGTAAAGTTGTAATATTTTATTTAAGAATAATTTTTCATTTAGGAAATTACTAAATTAGTTTATGTTTTAAAATAAGTTTTCTCACTTATTTTTTAATGTATACAATTTTGGTCACTTATTTGTTATTTCAGCTTAAATTCTTTCAAACATGATAAAATTTCAATTCTTTTACATTGATATTACAACTTTTAGCCGATCGAAAATTTTCAAACAAATATTTCAGCATACTTTCTAGAAAGACTACTGTGACCGAATGATTATTTTGTAGGAATAAATTTATTAGGATATGAGACTACTTTGGAGTATCAAAATTCAAACCCTTCCTTCATTTGTTTTTTTCCTAATCTTATTTTATTTTATAAATTATAGATAATTAAATTATCAACAAATATTTCCCAAGATTTTTTTATATCCTAATAGATTGTTTAGAAGTTAACCAAAAAATTATATAAGGTGTTAAACCACATAAAGTAGTTTCATCTAAATAATACTTCCGATATATTAACGGTTTCGTAGATGCCTAAAATAATATAAGAACAAAGTTGGTAGTCTATAAATAAAGAATTTAAATGTACGGAAAAATAAAATATGGAATGGCAAAAATAGGAAAAAATATAGACTTGGACTAGTTGTTATAAACGATCCTAAAATTATGAAGAATGAACTATTGTAAATGTTCATTGGAAATACACCAAATGGAACCTCTTAAGAAAAAAACATTTTCCTCATATTTTTGTAAAATAAAAACAACAAAAAAATTTAACAGAGCAACAATAAAAATATATTGCTTTTTTGGCATTGCTTCGTAAGGTTTTTCAATAGTATTTATTTTCTCTATTTTCTTTATAAATATTGATTTTGACTGAATGACAACCAATTATTTGGAAACTTCTGCCTTTGTATAAACTATTGTTGAACTTTTTCTTGGTTATGCTGGTTGTAGGAATTATAATAAGCAAGGCATACAACAAAAGAAAGGTACGCAATTCATGCGTACCTTTCTCAAACTACATTTTAAGATAATTTAACCAATTTTTATTTAATATTTTATATTATTCATTTGTATATAAAAGGTTTTTTCATAACATCAAAAAAAAATTTACTCAGCCTTTGGTACTCAGCTTTGGTATATTTTTGTTTGGAGCTGTGCCAATATTGCAGTGTTTGCTAATTACTTATACTTCTTGACGAATTCTCTTCTTAGTTTTGGTCTGTTAGATTCGAAACATTCTTTTTCGTTTAATTTATTTTTACTAATATAAAATATATTTAATGCTTTTTACCAATTTAATTTTTAAATTGATTTTTTGAAACAAATTATTTTAAATAATGTTAATATGTTATCTATCTGTAAAGGTTTTCGTTGAAAAACCTTCATAGAGTTATATTTTTCTTATTTAATTTTAGTAAAAATATAAATATAAATTTTATCGGAAATTATATTTCAGAATCGATGATTCTATAAAACACTTTCATGGGAACGAAATTTACGTTTCAAGGACTCGTATGAGTTTGCTAAGCGGACTCGAAGTCTGGTTAAGATGGTAGTTAAATGTGCGCTCGTAATAGTTTATACTCAAACAACAGAAACCCCCACTGGCAGTCACGTTGTTTCATTTACCTTGCATTCCTTTTAAGATATTGTTTTATTTCAGAGCTCTTTAAAATTCTTTATTTGGACTTAAGTACATTTATAAGGTTTCGTTGGAACCCTTACGGCAATATTTTACATTACTTGAATCATCTTATGCTAGAAATTTAAAATTTACTACATTAAAAATTAAGTTCAACTAGTTTACCAGAACAAAGTAAAATTATTGTAATTTAGAATTTACTTACTATTCAGATAGAATATGCTGAGATTTTTTGTATAAGTGGGATGTGAAATGTTTACATTTTCAAATTTCCACTCAATACGCAGTTATTTTTCAATTTTCAGAACTAAAAGTTCGTCAGAAAAATTATGTTTCCTTCGATCTTCTAGGTCTTCATATACGAAAATTTCCACTTTATTTCTTACAGTTAATTCCTGCAGTTGTATAACAGTAATTTCTTTTAAGTTAAATGTAAAAATAGGACTGCGCTCAATTTTTTTTTTTGTTCACCTTCTAAAGGTAAAATTAAAGAATATTTAATAAAGCTTGAATGATTATAATTTTCTTTCCAACGTGTAAAAAATGAAATTGTCTATGTTTAATGTGTTTATAAGACATAAACTAAACTGATTTCTCAAAAAAGAGCCAACTGAAGAATTTTAAACGCAGACTAATTGAAGTGTTTAGAATTGAAACCACTCATGACCTAAAAAGTAAACTTTACACGAGATCATAAAAACTGTTTAATTATAAATATAGTTAATATATAATATATATTCTTTATATATGATTGAACCTCAAGTTACTAAACAGCTCACAAAATGGTTTTAAATATGAAAAATTTTGATGAACTATTCGAATAATTTATTTACTTAAATAACTGGTGGGATATGAGTCATTCCAATACTAAACCTCAATTTTCAGTACACAGCTATTGAAAATTATAAATTTGAGGGATAGAAAATAATAAAACAGAATTATTTTTAATATTTGTTTATTGTTTATAATATTTATTATAATAGGTTAATAATTTTGCACTGCAACAACCTTTTGACCCCCTTAATTTTTACTCATTTTCTTGCTCTGCTTCTTGTGGTAGCCCATGAAAAAACGGCACTATAAAAGTTGTTTCGATCGTATGGTAGATATTGTCGGATTTTCAAGAGATCCCGAATTTTATTTTCATTTGTAGAATTCATAATTCTATTTGGAAACACTTTCTCTGACGGTAGCACTGGCGACTCCAAATTGATTCCTGGTTTGGCAAACTTGAACGTATGTAATACAATACCATCAATAAATTATCCAGTAACAACTGATCCATCTGGATAATACTCGATTGTTGTAAACTTTGAGATGTTAAATGCTTCTTATCTTTGGAAATACTTTTCCCCGTCGACTCTACGGAAAACATTTTTTATCTCTACACCACTGCTTCAAATTTAAAACAGTAACATTATTTTCTAAAAAAAATTACAATGAATCTCCCTTTGCCTTATATATAAATAAGTTTGGCGTATTCTTGGAGAAAATAAATTCGATAATTTTTTTTTATGAATTTTCTTGACTCCAAAGTCACGATCGCATGGCAAGGAGCTGTTCCCACGGATTGGAAAATATTGCATTATCTTCTTAAACCTGTTGGTTGTTCTTAGTGTTAAACGTAATCTTATCAATGTGTGATTTCGATTTTTACCACCGCAGCCATCTGAAAACAAATGAAATTCTTTGATAGTGAGTGGTAAACTGTTACGTATAAAATCGTAAATGAAAACACTCTCATTTGGTCCTTTTTTACATATTCCTTCATGATATACATATAAATGACGACGTCCAGTTTTCAATTCATGAACAGCAAAAATATTTACCCACAACTGGCGGTAGTAAAATATTTCCTGCACTGGAATGAATGGCGAAGGCAGATTTTGCATATAATCTACTACATGGCATACACTGTTTCATTGTTTTTACACTTTTCTTCTATTTCTGACACTTTTCTGTAAAATTTGTCAGCCCTTGTTTTATGAATAATTTTTTCACCTGCTGCTGCTCTTTCCACATTGTCAGCTAAAGACAAATTTTTTACTTTTATCTTCAACTCTTCACATTTTTAACAGACAACTTGAGGTCGACCAAATCTCAATTCAAAATTTTTGTTTAAGTATATGCAATAAAAATTGTATTTTACTGTAGTATCGGATACTTTTGTACAAACAACTCATACGTGGCTTTGACTGTTAACAGAGCTTCCAGATATTCGATAGTCGAATCTTTAAATGACTGTTTCCGTGGAAACGAAGCAATATATCCGTGAATCTGTTCACAGTATTCGCCAGGAATTGCATGAAATGTCGGGTTCCGTCCGGAATCCGAAATCATAGTCGTCAGGTGTTTTGCCAGCCACAAGCAAATTATATTTTCTCACTCATCCTTCCCCTATAGCCAATAGACTTAGAAGAACGTTTTTACAGATTCCAAATCGGGATTATCGTGAAATATGTAACCAACAAACTTTTTGGTTTGGATTTTTCACAATCTGTATAGCTCTACGTTTTCGTTTACATCTCTTGCAGATTAACTTAAAACAGTAACATTAATAAACCCGAAAACAACATATAAGAAATCAACTGCTGCTCGCTGGCTTTAGAATCGAAATAATGTGCTGGAGATAAGTAGTTTTAAATCCAAACATATATTTTGCTAGTTTACGAGTATATTATTAACACAGAATAGATATGCAGTTTTGCTGTTTCTTCACCAAATAAGTAAACGTTTGAAAAACTTTTGGTTAAGATGTGATGATTATTTTTTGTGCCAGACAGAATCCACGATCTTTCCCAAAAATATTATCCCTTAAGTTCAGACCATTTTTAATATTATATTATCATTAAACTTTTATAGAATAAAATATTAAAGGTAATCAGAGAGCTGTGTTTTTTTCATCTAGCCAAAACATTTCTTTTATTTCAAACTCTTTTTATTTTATCAATGTATACTGCTCCATGACATATCTGTCCAAATGCATGCTCGAATATATTTCACTTCCTATAACTGCGAAATATTTTCGTCATTTTAAAGTTTTCCATGTTAAACTTGAAGATTTTTCCCTTAACTTTAAGGTTATATTTGTAGACAGCCGGATTGATTTAAAACAATTATATTAGCGTTTTATTTTAACCGGTTAAACATAGAATGCAGAAAATTAAGTGACCCAATAAATTTTCGGAGAATTGGATAATGTGCGATGAAAGTTTTATAAAAAACGAATGAATTTTTCAAGTATTATCTTGTAACGGCGGTCGGACACGACAACCGATTCTACAATAAGTTCAGTTTATGAGTATAGCGTTACCCACTTTTTCTTTTTTTATTGCGAATACACAGCTATAGTTTATCTTGAAAAAAAATTAGTTATACATTATATTTTTACAGCTTTATAAATTATTTTACTTATTTCACAACTGAATCAAAGATATAAATAATTCAAACAAACGATATTTTGAGAAAATATTTGTAACTATCATTCATTCATCCACGAAATGAGCAAGCCTTGTTTGATCCGGCTACATTAATAGTTGTCGACACAGTTGCCGAGCTCCTGACACAGTTCCTAAAGGAGGGAGTGGCCGTCTTGCGGCCACGCAGCTCATGCGGGTCGCTGACCAAGCTAGCCTCAGACAGACGCATCTTTTTTTTACTGCTTCTCAGATGTTACGATCACTTCAGACAATACTATATATGGTACAATTCTGTTCATTATTTTATTTATTTTATCACCTACAAAAAATTATTAGCCGTCTTAAACAAAACGATCTCTTTTTATTAAGATTAAATGCAATGTTTATTACGTTTTTATAATGGTAATTTAAACTTCTTACATTTAAGATGCAATTCACATTCGCGCAATAATAACGGTATACTGCTCCAACCAGAGTAATCAGAACAAAAAATAGTTAACTGATTCTCTGAAGAAATAAATTTCCTAGAAGAAGAACCAAATTGATCATAGATATCATTATACAATTCTAATGTATTCTTAACAACCTTTAATATCCAGCAGTTTTCATAGTTTTTTTTCGATTGGTTTAATCTATAATTTGTTTTCTTCTCTTTTTATAATAAATACAGTGATTGTTCGCCGTTTTACATCAGTTAAAATATTGATTCAGGTCATATGAAGCGAAGCCTACTGTTGTGTGAAAGATAAAAAATAATTTTTTTTATTTAGGTTTAACGGCGGAATTAACTGCAACAATAGACTTTTGAATAGTGCAAAAGTAATAACGCATTTTAGAAATAATATCAGCCTAATTTAAAATGTAATTGAGCCGTTGCGTCGGTTGAGTAAAATACAATTTTATCCTGTTTCCGTTTTTTTTTGGTGTGTGTGTGTGTGTGTGTGTGTCCGCGTGCTATGTAAAATACATGTGGGCAGCTATATTCGGCTGATGAACGAGAAAGCAATTTCTTTAGTAAGCATAGCTTGTTTTTGAGAATGATCAAATCATTTTTGGATATAACTTTTGTCAAGGGTCATTTTGTTTTTAAGTTGTTTGTGATAATTTGTGATTAGTGGATTTAAAATAACGTAAAAAATAAAAACGTTTAAAAATTATACGGTATAGAAAGTATTTTAAAAACGTTTATCTTTTTCAAATGTAAATTACGAATTACGTGTTTGTGTTGAAAAATTCAGTATTGGTAATTAAAGATAAATATATAAAAAGAAATGTCAACTAATTTTTATTCTTATATGTAATTTTTACAGTAACAAGGCTGTCGTAAAAACGAGGAACAAAATCAACAAAAGGTTAATGCCGACGGTTAATAATTTTTGAAAATTTGTCATTCGAAGAAATGAAAAAGCACATTCCTTTATACTCGTACGTTTGGTCTTACCGCCCTTTTAAATTTCTCTTTGTTAGAGAGTAAAATAATTTTCACTACAAAATTATAATGAACTTTCTCTCTTGATGCGATTACTTTTTTCCGTGAGCGGAACTAGCTGAAATTTTACCATTGCATAAACGCAAAAAATTCTTCGAGTGTAGATGCGAATTTTTCGGGTGAAACTGAGGGTGAAGTTCTATCTCTAAATAATAAAAAATTGCAGTGATGTTAGCTTCCGTTTTAGTAACGTTGTCAACTTTTTAATTAGTAAATAACAACATTGAACCAAACTATCTGGTTACATTACTATTTTCTCAGA